>NW_005188590.1:0-16516 GCF_000239375.1 Pundamilia nyererei
CCCTTTGCTTTGTTGACACTGCTGCAAACCCTTGGCTTTCTCTCAATGAGCTTCATAATGTAGTCACCTGAATTGGTTTTCACTTCACAGGTGTGCCTTGTCCATTTGTGAAATTTCTTGCCTTCTTAGGGGTAACATGAAGTGAAAGAAAAGCAAATGAATTTAATTGTGTTGACTTTTAACAACACGTAAGTTAGATCCTTTAAAAACTACTAATCTCTGGCTTTCCTGTCTCCCTCCCCTTACCATCAAGCAGGGCAACAGATTGCTGCCCCTCCCTGTGCCTGGTTCTGCCAGAAGGTCCTTCCTGTTAAAACGTAGTTTTTCTTTTCCACTGTGGCTGATGTGCTTGCTCATAGGGGGTACGCTGATTGATGGGATTTTCCTCTGTATTATTGGAAGGTCTTTACCTTACAATATAAAGCGCCTTGAGTCAACTGTTGCTGTGATTTTATGAAACAAAAACTAGATTAAAATAAATGTATGATAACTATGCAAATGATCTTTTATTTAAAAATAACATTCTGCCCACTTTGACTGAATAGAACCCATCAATATATTTTTTTTATTCTAAATTTTAATTCATTCTATTTAACTCAGTTTTATGTATATAAGCCACTTTATATTTTGAAGTAAAAATTATAGTGAGATCCTCAATAATATGATGATCCCCTAGAAGTGATGGGGACGCTGTCTTATGATTTTATACATGTTCACTGATATTCATGTAATCCACCAGTCCAACCTAAGGTGTGACAGCGGTGGAGGTTTGGACAGCTTCCATCATGGTCATTACTTTTCTTTTCAGTTCTTATTGACACAGAGATTAGTTTCCCTCTTGAACAGGAAAGTCTGGTGTTGCCTTCTTTCTTTCCTCAGGCTCACTCTATCACTTCAGTCAACCTGCCTGCCTACTGCTGCAGCTGTAGTTCTTGATGAGCTGACGATTGAGCCTTTTGGCACAGTTACAGCCAAAAGACTCCCTTCTTTTGAGCTTTTGTAATCTGCCATTCACTCAGTTTAAAATCTGCAATGAAGCAAGAGGCTCTTCTCAGGCCACACCCTTGCAGAGTCACCTGTACATGAGGTAAGCGAGACAAACTTCTTGTCAGACCAGCTGGCAGCAGATAAGAAAGACAAGCCTGCTCTACAGGTCTGTCAGGGGGAGCTGACAGCAGGGAGCTACCTGCTAAAACACACATCCTTTTTTTCTTCCTTTCGCTCTCTATTGAAAAGAGCCAACCATTGTTATGAGTGCATACAGGCCTGTAATACTGTGTGTGTGGACGAAGGCAGGCCTAAACTGCCGTATTCAAATCCACTGGGTAGGTTTGTGCTTTTAGTGGTCTGGAAATAAGTGATCTGATTGTCCTTCTATTGTGTATGCATCCTCATTCCATTACTCCCACATCTGTCATATACCATTGCTGTACGATGACAGCTGCTGAGTATCTTCACTTTCAGTGGTGCCGAGCTGTCTGTGACCAGTCATTCAGTCACAGCTATTGTGGTTTGCATAAAATATTACAGCAATAAATTGAAAACAAATAAAAAGCGGGCCGCAAACAACCCTACCAAGCTGTACGTCTTTTATTGTTCATCTGAAAGCCTGGTGTTAATTTCCATCCCTAACTTTTGTATCAGTCTTAACTGTGACTCATCCCAGCATGAAAAATACTCGGGGCCTCTTCCCCTCATGTGCGATTCCAGATAGGCATGCGCATATGCGTGTCACTTTGCCCATCACTGTGTAACGCTGAGAGGTATGCTTGCCCTGTAATCAGCTGCTGCAAAAAGATGCAAATTATGAAGACACTCCGTCATTTCTTCCAAAATACCCGCACGGTGATCGTGCTGCAGTGGCATGCAAAAGTGACATAACAGTGGCTTGAGACACAGAAGAGATGAGCGAACGAGGAGTTAAGGGGAAGAAAGGAAGCTACTGAAAGTTTCCTCAAACAAAATATCGGAATTTCTTATTCACTTAAGGTTACAATGAAAATGGACTGGTTGGCTTTTAAACTGTAGAACATTTCTGCTCAGATATTGTTGAGCAAAAGAAATAGAAAGATTAATATCTGTTTAACAACAAGACAGCAAAATTCCAATAAAATGATCCTGAAACGTTTTTTGTTGTTGCTGAAGTGAGACTCATCCTCTGGAGACAACACTAAGAAGATTCATCCTGGAGGCTGTCTCATGAGCCAGTTCTTGGAAAGCCCCGCAGCACATTTCTGTTGTGTCACCATGAACACATGACACATGCACACTGGCCCAACAGACTTGTGTATCTGAAAAGGGAGACTTGGAGTCTGTATATAAACAACTTTGCTAGCAGGAGATCCACGACTTCAAACATGATAAAAACCAACCCCCACCACAGTTAGCGTAGCGGCTAAGGGAGCTGATGAGACATTGTGGTTAGCTCTGCTGGGTCTTTGTGTCAGTGTTAAAATACAGCTTACACCTCCTCCTGTTTTCTTGACATAAACAGTTGTTGTCAACAGACCTGCTTTATACAACTGGTCTCGTGTTGACGTGAATAATTTAGCATTGTTTTTCAAACATTATCATCTGTACGTGACCGTACATACAGTGCTGTGGAAAGTAGGCTATTTGGCCCCTTTTTGGTTTTTTCTTCTTCCTTTTTTTCACATTTGTCACACTTACACTTGTCAGCTCATCAATCAAATTCTAATACTAGACAGAGATAACCAAAGTAAATGCAAAAATGCCGTTTTTTAATGTTCATTTTATTCATCAAAGGCGAAAAAAACTATCCAACCTATTATGTTGTCCAAGTGTGGTGAAAACCACTGCTGACCATGAAGGAACCAAAGGCTCGTCTCGAAATTTACCAAAAAAACATCTTGATGATCACTAAGACTGTTGGGAAAAATATTCTGTGGATTGCCGAGACAACAACTGAACTTTTTGTAAGGTTTCAGTCCCGTTACACATGGCATAAAACTAACACGTTTCATAAAAAGAATATCATACCAACAGGCAAACATGGTGGTGTTAGTGTGGAGGTCTGGTGCTGCTCCCTAGCAGGAAAAACAGTTACTAGAATTAGGAGACAATTAGTTTTTCACACAGGCCCAGATAGGTTGGATAGGTTTTTTTTCCCCTTAATAGATGAACTCATCATTTAAAAACAGCACTGAATTTACTTGAGTTAGCTTTGACTAATATTAACATTTATTTAATGATCTGAAACATGTGGGTGTGACAAATATTCCAAAAAATTAACCCAAGAAGTGGACAAATACTTTTCCATGTCACTGCACTTTAATTGAATTGCTTTCTTTTTCAGTGTTTTTAGGTAGGTTTTTTAGGAAGATCAAAAAAATGGTTTTTACTCTTTTCAGTGATTCAAGTATTTCTATTGTCATTCCAACAGATGCATACACGTATACACATGAGGAGAAATAAAAGTCAACAAGAACACAATGACAGCAATAAATCTAAAGACAAGGGAATAAGAAACATATTTACAGTGCAGCAGTAGCAGTTGGTGGTAATAAAAGTCAGTTTTCCACAGTAAAAAAAGAAAACACACTAATGCTTTCTCATATCTGTTATCTGTGGTACAGTCTCGATTATATTAATAAGCTACTATGACATCACCCACTGGTTTGTGATCTGTTATAAATGAATGATTTTTATAGTCATTATACATGGTACAATGAAACTTGTTTTAATTTTCTCTTAAGATAAAAACAGCAATAAATAAATAGAATAATTATAGATAAAATAAACTTAGCAGGAAACTTAGTAGCATATTATATATATTCCTCTTGGGGTTTTTTTTATATTCCTGCTGTCTACAGGGCTATTCTATTCTACTGGGGAAGATGTGAGTGCAACTGGAAACATTACAGTATGTGTCTGATCACTGCACTGAAAATTTCCCAAAAAGCAAAAACATGGGTCCTACTCAGTGATTTGAATTTGTCGGGCTGAAGCATGCTGACTACAGCAAAATGTGGCCACACCCACCTGGAAGGCAGCCACGCCCCTACTGAGGCAAAAAAACAAACATTTCAAGCGAGTTAAAAGACAGAATTGGTGAATTAGTCACAGAGACCTCACCATTTTTTTAGAGTTTAAATTCGAACATTTCTTTTGTTAAAAATCTTTCTGTTTAAACTGTCTTTTTTCTAGATACTTGCACTAATTTAATTATTTTTTATCTACAACTTTTTTTTATGGCATTTCATTTTTAGTTTACTTTGTTTTATATCCAGTACTGTGTGACCAAAAGGCGATTTCATAAATTAACATTACTTGTTTGCTTTAAGAAGCAGCCACAAGTGGCCATTCCAGGAACTGCAGTTTGCAGCACTCATGGCAGAAGTGCTGCCAAAATTGTGCTGTCCAAAAAGGACAATTTTTTTTAAAATAATATTCTATATATATATAACAGAGGCATTATTTAGTTAAAAACAAAACAAAAAATCTCAAGTTGGAATCAGTATAAAATAGTTCTTCTAGTGTTACCACTTTTACTCCAAAAATATGCAAACACTTGAGGTTACAGCAGCCAATTAGGCAGAAAGAAACTGATACACTGTTTTCTGACATCTCTTTTTCACCTTCATTGTAAAGATGCCCCAAACACGTAGACGCGCTATTGTGATGGCGGTGACACAAAAACATCTTGAGTAAGCCGATTTACTTTCTGTGAGTAATCCGTCACTCTCTGCTGAACAAGTCCAGGCACGGCATATTGCTCTCACAAAAAGAGTGACTGAAACACACAATCTAGCTATTTATCTATTGTCATTGACCTTCCAGACCACATCACGTCTTGTCAAACCTGTCCTTCCAAGTCTGGGGACTGTGAGCGTTTACATGTAGGTTTACCTATATTTTTGTTTATATTCTTGCATTTCTATTAACACTACATGTGCACATAGTGGTATCTGTACACACGTGTCTGTTTGTGCGAATCAATATACTTGTCAACGAGGGGGCTTGGGACAATGAGGGTTGTGTTGACTTGCATCACGCTCTCACTTGCTTCACTGCCATCATATGTGGATGTCACAACACCCCCTCCCTCCTCTCCTCATCCCCCAACGCCACTGTGAGAACACCTCACCCCCTTGATTCCCAGACGCGCACACACCCAATTCACAGACTCACATCCAATCAAATTGCCTACTTCCCATATGCAAATGACTATCATATTCCCTCCTAAAGTTAACTGTCACTTTTTTAAGGATTTGAATCTAAAACACTGATGTAGTCCTGCCTCTATTTATCTGTCTGCTCCATCTCCAGCTTTGCTACAGATTAAGATGCGACTCGATAAGCAAGATAAAAACAAACTCGCGTTAGTATCAGTTACTTATAATTCATTTGACACTATATTACTCAATACTGTTTAATACGCTGGCAAGATCATCACATTTCCATCACTCTGTATGTTGCCTTTTCTATAAGTTTGTCAGAAAAGTTTGGAAAACACTTTGGTGGCTGGTTTAATACACATCCAGTGTGTATTCACACTTTATAATGATTCATGTAGTCACAGTCGCTGAGCAAGACGATCAGTCTCACATACAACCACAGACTCTTTTAATTCAAATTGGAAAGCAGGCGTTAGGCTCACTCATCTTCAGTCTCTATTCAGTTGAGTGTGGCACTGAGTAAATGATTACTCATTGAAGACTTTGGTTCGAATGCATGTGTATTTCATCACAGATACAAGTTTAGGCACTGGAGACTGGTTTCACATACAACACATGAGCTCATCTTTACGCACAAATAACAAAATGATTTAAAATTTACAATTTAGGATGCCTTCCTGCTGTCAGTATTCAGTGTGTCTCCCCCGGGAAGCACCTTGTGAACCATTTGTAATTACAAGGGGTTCACCATCGATTATTCATAAAATCTGGTTTAATTTTCATTTAAGTTGGCTTAGTTTTGATGTAACTTGACTGACTCATATTTCTCTGGGTTCGTGGGAACAGTTAAGAAAAGTGTGTGGTTTCACTGAAGATTTAGATAACGTGTCCCAGTACTTTTGGACTAGTTTCTACTAGCCCAAAAGTAACATGGAAAGGTAACAGAATCATTATACTTGTTTTGATTGAGATAAATAAGACCCATACATAGACAGAATAAGCACTTATTAACAATACAGTTAAAAAGTGAATTATTTTTTTGATCCCCTCTTTGTGTCACTGATGCCTCCAGCCCCCCACCCCCCTCTAACTTCTGATTAAGATCTGTGCAAGTCCAAAGTGTAGACAATGGTAGAGTGACTAAACTAATAACATACAAGGTTTGTGCTCAAACTTCTCATGTGATTGTTGTTCACACTGAGTGATCACTTCGAGTGCAAGCTAGAATGTTTTGTGAAGCTTGGCCCTCCCTGTAAACAAAGCATGACCTTTCTCGTATATTAAGTTTTCTTTCGCAAGAAAGACGTGTTGATGCAAACCATGCCTCAATCACAGCAATTTTAAGAGGATCTTCAAAGAAGCATTAAAGTGACAATCCAAAATGGAATATCCTACAAAAGCTAGACCTGAATGTTTGTGTGTCCATAACACAAAAAAGGCAGGGCTGTGGCTTCTCTGAGGTGGGTCTTTCTGCATCCAGCTTCTTCTTTGTCTAATTCTCTGTCCTACGAAAGACTGAATACACTGAATAAAATGGTGTGAATAAAAGAAACCCAAACTTCTCTTGAAAAATGACAAAAACACATTTCAGCATATCTTAAGTGTGGAAAAATAAACAAATAAACAAAAAACTTAATTCGGGGACGGGTATTTGAGGGCCGCATGAGAAACTGGGACTATTGTGGAAGTCCACACCAATAAGCTGATTTCACTTCTTCTCAGTATTATTATTCAGTGTGGTTGTTGCACTCTTCTTTTAGTGTGTAACAAACTGCTGCCAATCATTATTATTATTATTACTATTATTATTATTATTATTAAGCAGAATATAGTTCAGCTTATTGGAGTGGTCCTCCATAACAGTCCCAGTTTCTCACTATATTGTCCAATCAAATGTGTTTAACAGCACTTTCCTGTGAACTGTTCAGCATGGTGGAGGGAGCATCATGGTTTGCGGCTGCTTTACCTTGAATGCCCGGGAATCACCGAGAACAAAATTGAATTCTGATTTTTATCAAAACATTTTACAGAAGAGTGTCGGGACAGCCCACCATGACCTGAAGCTTAGAGGACGGTGGCTGTTGCCCTCTGGTATATGCAACAAGTTCATGAAAACAAGCAAAGAAAAGATTTAAAATAATGTTTTTATCCAAGTGGTGACTAGATTGGAAGCATAAAACCTGAGATGAAGGCAGTTCCTGCTGAAGGAGGTTGTGAAAGTTACTAAAGTAAAGACTTCCCCTGCTTTTTTTCAGTTTATACTGTGAATGATTACTCATTCTGTTCATGAAAACTACACTTGTACTGTATGTGAGTGAGTCATAGTTTGGTCAGACTGTTGTTGCCTGTAATTGAGTATTATATGAAAATACTTACTTTGGCACCTTTTTTGGATTGATACAGAGCTGCTGATATTTCTTTATTGCAGCTCTAATATACACACAAATATAACACATTTATTAGGGTGTAACATTAGCATGTGCTATTTCAACAGCATAGTAGTATCACATAAGATGATTCACATAAATTTGTGTGCAAACTTCAGCTTTGAGCACCTTGGCACTGAGAATTTCACATAGTGTGCTCTGCTTATTGTCGCATTAATTATTCGTCTAAGAGTTGATTTTCATGCCATGTTTCCATGTGAGCACTGCAGCTCGGAGCCTTATATTATCTGCTGTAGTTTTTGTTTCATGATGAATATTTGCTATCAGTCAAGAAAATCCCTTTTGCTTAATAATGATAAAGAATAAATGTCACAACATGGATGTGGATGCAGTGAACAAACAGCATCACATTACATGCAGGCCTTTCTTCTTTTACACTACATAAAAAAAATCAATAAAAATACTGATTTTGCTACTTTGTCACAGCTTAAGTGTCCTGCTGTTGTCCTGAGCTGTGAAGGGGCGATAGTGTCTGGGTGTTTGAGGGTCATCTGTGGTAATAACGAGCCTTGTGATGAGGCCCATTTGAAGTGCTAATCATCTCATTTCGAAAGCAGCGTGCACCTTTATATGCACACTCCTTTGATCATATGTGATTGTTGATGGTCACTCTGAAGTCATTTTGTCCCTCTTGATAGCTGCAGATTCACTTGCAGGTTAAAACTCAGCATGAACAAAAAGAAAGAGTTGCATTTGATAACAAGCTGAATGGCTCACGTGCCCATAGAAATGACAAGTGCAAAAGGAGCAATGCTCACGTGGCCGTGGTGATGTATTATTACCCATGTATAACTCAACTATCCAACATGAATATTAAGCCCAGCACATGCATATGCATGGAGAAGAACTTATGCTGTTGACTGTGGGACAGAAATTATCGTTGCTGCCTCCAGGCAAAGCCAGAGTCGAGAACTGGGACCTTTCCTTATTGGCTTTGCTTGACATCGAAACTGGCAGTTGTGTTTTTTTCAATGCAGTGTTCTGCACACTGAATGTGACTGACAAGTTGTTTTTGCTCTACAAAACACATCAATATAGATACTGCACGGAAAACAATGATTACCATAGTAATTTAAGCATTTAATAGCTTGTTTAGTTTAAGAACGCTGCAACTCTGTCATGCACATGTCTCAAAATTTAGACCAAAGGCAACAATAACAGGAGCAAAAAAAAAAAGAAGAAGAAGAAAACAATTATAATCACAACAGTCAGTTTTCTGTCTGTGTGAAAGAGAAACTACAAGCACTGCCAAGTTCAAACTGCCAATTTGGATGACCGAGGAAGAGCAGCGGTGAGCCAATAGGCTTTGTCCCCAGCTAGGCAGACCTGTTGGTGCACCTGCTGATTCCCAGGCCTCCTTGCCAGGCTTTGACTACAGTGAAACCAACCTGAGTGAAACTGGCTCAGTGCCAGAGGAAGAGCTGGTTGACTACTGTTGACACAATCGCTAAAAGCAGGGGATCCTGGAAGGCGGACCAGCCCTCACTGACAGGACGAGAAAAAAAAAAAAAAGATGACTAACCATGAGAAGAGAGAAGAGGGCGGAGAAGAAGAAGGGTACAGTTCAATGATCTCCTGGGAACCTGGAACCTGTCCGGCATGGCCTTGACGATTGCTCAATCAATACTACACAACCTCTTAAGTGTTTCTGTTTGCATCATAGGCGAGCGGATGAAACTTCTGACATGTTTTTTGTATTATAGTGAAGGACTTTGCAGAACATTTTTCACTTTTAATGACTGACTGGAAAGCAATCATAGCTTTTTGAAGAAGAAAAGAAAGAAAGAACGAGTGATAAATAACACTGGATGAGATAAGGAGTCTCACGGCCTGCCTCGACTGAGGTCTGCTACCCTTCAAGATGTTAAAACCCATAGTGCTTCTGACCTACAGCTGCCCTTACACACACACACACACACGCACACACACACACACACACACACACACTCTCACACACACACTCTCCCATCACAATGCCTTCTAATGTTCCTATTCAGTCTCACGCCTTCCTTTTGTGTCTCATCTTCAGTGCATAACACGATTCTCATTATTACACGCAAGCGTTAGAGCACAGATCCTCCAGCGACGACTCTATGGGCTCCTCAGTCTTACAAATATCACAGACGTATCAAAATCTAAGGAATAAAATAATTAACAATTACTGAACGACATGAGGCAAAGCATGCAGCTTTGAAACGGCAACAGCAAGATCTACTGCAGACATCTGAATAAAATAATTTCAAAATGTGCTGTACTTGACAAAATCTGATACTGGACAAAAAGAAGGAAAAACCTTGGTGGATATTAAGATAACCCTCACAATAGTGAGATTAGTCATACTGCAAACAGGCTTTTCTGGGCTTTCCATTCACTTTTCAACTTCTGCTTCTTCCTGCTGACTTTCTATTTGGATCGTAATCACTGTGCAGTAATTCTTACTTTAACTGCTATAAAGAATACACTTGTGAATATGTCAATCTTAAAAAAAATTGTACTGTCATTTATCTAATAGATTCGATGACTCAAAGAGGACTGATTAATATCTAGGCCACTGCATATCAGTACATTTCCTTTCCATTAGCTATTCTACAAGTTAAGTGTCACAGATCTTTGATATTACAGTGCCAGTATATAATGATGTATTTCAGAAGGCTTTATGTATTTCTCGTTCACGAGGTGTGATCACAAAGCAGTGTCTGAAGACACAGGCAGTGTCAAAATCTGCTTCAAACTGACCCGAAGGTTCATACGAAGGATAACCGCCGAGCCATGAGAGCTGGGTGTCCTGTTACAACCAATTTTTATTCAAAGACAGCAGGAGCTCCAAAGCAGCACCACAGGTGAGGTGCACGAGCGGGAGCTCACTTGTCGTTATTTCAACATTAAGGATGTCAGCACAAACGTCTTACATTAACATCCTGAAGTGCGTGAGGGAGAACATTCCGGAAACCATCTGAACTCACTTCTAAAAACCACTTTCTCAAGAACATTGAGAACCAAATTTGGATTTGTATAGATAAACAAATTCTCATTCATAGTTTCTTACTGTTAGTTTCTGACTCACCTTTGCAGCTTATATAAAAATGATGTCGTCTAAATGCAACAGGCCATGAAAAGCTATAAAGCTACATTCTCTGATTTTAAAAAGGTTATATCTCTTGCAAGTTTTTATTAAACTGTGATCATGTGTAATGCCTGTTTTATTCATTTTTGCATATGTCTTTGTACACGGGTGTCTCTCAAAAAAGAGATCTCAATGAAAACACCTGTTTAAATAAAGGATTTAATAATAATATCTGTAGTTTGTGTCAGCTTGCAATCGCAATAGCACAGGAGGGATTTTGTATTGGGTTTGTCTTTTTTTCCTTTTTTGTTAGTCATATCAACGCAATCTTTGTTGACCGACAGATTTGCCTGCAATTTGATCCACTTCCTGAAAATGAAAATCATGTTTTATTGATTGCAGTTTTGACACACTGGAGAAGATTCAGAGCCCAGAAGCACACAAGTACAAATACTGAAAATGGTAAAGATGTGCACAAGATCCTAGATCTCTTTTTTCAGATAAAGGGGTAGTTAGGCAGGCAGGTAGGTAGGCAGAAACTTTATTGGTCCCACAAGGGAAATGATCATGTTACAGCACCTTAATAAAGAAAACAAACAATACAGTCTAAAATAAATAAACAACATGGTTGAAGTAAAAGTGCCATGTGCGCACACTGAAGGTTTTAGACTGTGATATAGTGATATAATCAAATATCGTAGCGTAAGACTGAGACTGTAAGAACCTTAAATGTGGGATTGGCCACACCTGTATCAGGTAAGGCTTTTGAGGTTTATGGACCAGTCGTCCCAATGTTTTGATCACACTTCTTATTAGGTGCCAATTTCTGGCAGTATCTCTCGCCATGCTAATATAAATGCTCTGCTATGTTTTCCAGCAGCTGCTGCCCTTAGCTGCTGTTTGAAGCTGGGCAGGTAGCATGCGGTCACCTTTTAGAGTCTTTAGCACCATACATAATATTAAACTGAGGGAGGTGGAAATAGTGAACACTGATTTGGATGATAAAGCTTTCTGTTTGTCACTGAAAAGCACCCACACTGTACAAGATCATCATTTAAACCATTGCTCATATGGAATTATTTGTAAGAGCAGCTTTAATCTTTCTATGGACCTCTGTGACTGTTGTCAGTGGTCATGGCTAACACCAGCTGGTTACTGAGAGTTCATGTGTGAAAGCGCTGTCATGCTGTCAGATTGCAAAACACCAGCTCCCTTCTGTGACCTCTCCACTGCATGAGGTCAGTAGGCCAAGAGTGAGATGTCCCGTGCTTCCCTATCAATAACAGACGTTCAAACAGAACCCTGACAGATTTCCACATGACGGACTGCCCACTGACTAATGGCAAACAGATTTCTGAAGTATTGGGGTGAACGCGTTTTCATATGCTCTCGCTCACTGCTCTGAACAAAGGCACTTCTCATGCTTTCCTCTGTCATGTTCACCCTCAGTTTGCTCGGCGACACTCCGTCCACGTTTATTTTTCTGCAGCTCGGGCTTAAAAACGAGTACAAGAGATTCCTTTCAGACAAAAGCATGCTTTAAAGTCTGTAATCAATGTTCTGTGCTCCACCGCTAGTGTTTATTCTCAATCAGTGCATTTGATTCAGTCATTCTCCCCCGAATGTCACTCTCCTGTGTCATTTTGGAAAAAGGCCTAATCAAGACGTGGCAATCAGTCACAGCATGGCACTGCCAGTACCCATTAACAGTCATGTGGATTGCATTGGAACTGATCGAGCCGACGCACAGCTGGAGCACAGAGGTTGTTTATCATATGTTTGGGCTGAGGGTGGTTCAGGAAAACTACCCGGTGTGATCCTGGGGACCTTTCGGGCACCCTGCAGAGAGCAGTGCTTCGGCTTTTTACAAACTTTTCCTTCGCATCACACCACATAAACAACTGTGAATTGCAAATGCAGACTACTTTTAAAAAATATATACATAACACAGAAGATAGATGAGCTTCACTTCATTTATTGGCATCACATCACTCCATGTAAAGGACACACAGCTTTAGATCAGAAGGTGGTTAAGATTAATGGTGATTTGGTAATGATACAAAATATAACAAATCTGTAGAGTACATTAATCCTGTTAAAACTTGTGCCTCGTGTGATATTTCATAAACATACGCACGATGATAAGACCTGTTTTTAACAAACAGAACAGTTTAAACATTTAGTTGACTTCCACGAGAAGCATAACAAAATATACAAAAGTTTACACCCACCAGATAACAAAACACTGGAGTGCAAATGTAAGTTGTTTTCATTCTTACACATTTGTCACAGGTACAAGCTTGTTTTTTTAAAGTGTATTTACCTTACACTTGCATTCACACATAGGCTGTTTAGCAACCCCTAACTGTACACACGGGAGGATTTAAGCAGCGTATTGAGCCAACAAAACAAAGAAGAGGCAAATAAGAAAGCCGGGATGAAGATGGTTGGTGGTAGGAAGTCAGGATCCCTGCAGTGCTAGCTTTCACAGATGCAGATTGATGAGGAGAGGGGAATAAAAAGCCAAAGGTCACTGGTCTCTTGCAACCTTTCACCTTAAGACGAGGAGATTTACAAACTAGCTCCTCGGCCCGACTCGATGTGTCACAAACAAAATCTCCCTCTGTGTTTTCTTCATCAATTGTGAATCAGGAAATAAACACCGGCTTGATTAGAAGTGTCAGCTGACCTTAAATGGGGAGGACAGAAAATAGCAACAGAAAAACCACCCTGGGGAGATTTGCACGCAGGTAAGAATGCGGCAGCTCACACAGCAAGGTGAACTCACAGCTGCTTCATATAAATCGCTGGTGCAGTCAGGCAGTGGGAACACAGCAGCTAAGTGGCTAACGCCCATCTGCTCAAACACAGACCCGACACTTTCCGTTTCTCTATCTCTCTCACAAGCCTACATTAAAAGGCAGAGCACCATGCAAATTCACAGCTTTACATGAAGACCTGGTCTTTTCTCTTTTCTCTCCCTGTGCCTGCCCGAGCTTGATCTCTTCATCTCCCCACACTGAAGTGTCAGCTCACACCGTCCTATCCTCTCAAGGGGGCGCAGGCTATGTGAACCAAATCAAAAATGTAAATGTAATGTAAACAATACTGTTGTCCCGGGTCAATGTGAGAACGACCCAGAATCCTCTCTGTAGTCACTGCTGATGTTAGCTCAGTGCTCTCAATCGTGTCTTTTGTTTCCCCATTTGGCATCCCACTGAAAATAAGCCAAATCATTTAAAAAAAAAGGAAACAGTGCTATGTGGCCACATACTGAATATGTGATCGAAGTGAAAGTAGGAGAATCAAATAAATAACAAGGTTCTGTCCACAACCCACAGGGTCGACAATCACAAGGAGTTCAGATGAAGCAGAAGAACTTCTTCCAGCTACACCTGGAGAACGCTTTGGTTCGCCTGTCAGAAAACCTCCTCTTCTTGGTTTTACGCGTTTTGTTCTTTATGGCAGCGAAGATGGCGGAGTCAAAGGCCTCCTTTAAGTTCTTCTGCGTGAGCGACGAGCACTCTATGTACTCCGTGGCTCTGATCTTCTCCGCCATGCTCCGGGCCCGGGAGCTCAGAACCGGCTTGACGTTGGATCGGTCCAGGTTGATGAGGACGTTTACGTCCAGCAGCAGGTCGGACTGAGTCCCTATGAGAATGATGGGAGCAGTCGGGTTGTTAGAACGGATCTCTGGTACCCACTTCTTGGTGATGTTGTGAAACGAGGTGGGGTTGACCATGCTGAAGCACAGGAGGAAGACATCCGTGTGGGCGTAGGACATAGCACGGAATTCGTCAAACTCCTCCTGTGTGGAGACAGAGCGAGGGTTAATGCCGATCAAAGTGAGTACCAAGTCTGAGTCACTAAATAAAGATACGCCATTAACATTCAGTTTGAAATCCTGTCAGTGAGTCACACAGTGGGTTAAGCAAGGATGTGACGGTCTGTACTTTCATAGCTCATATCATTAAATTCAAAAGGGTGTCTCATCAGTGGATAATTTGGTATTTTGTGTCAGCCTTAAATGAAACTCTTGATTCAAGTGTAAAGGCATCCATACCTGGCCAGCAGTGTCCACAAGCTGAACTTTGACAGGAGATCCGTCAATTTGGACCTGACCTGTTAAAAACCACATCAGTCAGTCAATTTACAGTAAACACAGTAACCAATTCAAACATCAGAACATGCAGCTCGTGCACTCTGGTGCCATTCCACTTCCAACATAACTTGCCACTCAATGTAAATCTGTGCTGTCATTAAAAACTAAAAATCATCACTCACCGGAGAAGACATCAAAGCCCGTCTGCTTGTACTCTGTCGGATATCCGTTGGAGGTGTAGCTGATGATCATGCTGGTCTTCCCGACGGCTCCGTCTCCGACCAGCATACAGCTGATGACAGCGGGATCGAGCTCATCCTCCCGGGTCAGCCCGCACGCAGATGGGACTCGGGACTCGTGGTAAAAGTAATCCATGTGAGGTGGCATGTCGAGCCGAACATTAAACCTCTGAATGCAAACTCTTCTCCGTCCCGGTCGCAGCGACACTAGATACCGTAGGTTGCCTCTCTCTCTGACACATACCACCAGACTGACTGTAGAAGTACGACTGAGGAGCAACATGTGCGGGGTGGGACGTATTTAGGGTAACTACTGTGCTCAGACAGGTTGTGATTTGCATAGACACGCCCACTGACTGAAGAATAACAACAGCTTTCTCTCAGCTTTTCTCTCTATTAGCTAGATATATAGATTAGCTTGTTTTAATAAAGCCCATATATATTAGACATTCATTGAGGAGAAAATATTATATACAAATTCTTTGCCGTCTGTAAGTTAAAAATGAAAAGTATCCGATACTTGAACAACATGTAAATGACAAAAGCGCTCAGGATTTATTTATATTTTTTCTAAGCGTCTAAATATAATCACTTTTGGACGAACTACGCTCCCTGGTGTTTACAAGATAGCATTGCATTCAAAGTGGTCACATGATTCCATGTGTCACCTGATTATCACGGTCTACCCTGCGTTCTGTACGCGGAAGCTAAGTTAGCTGGTGTGAGAAAACGAATGATTGAAATTTCCTCTCTTCGTGTGTTAATGCTGCAGAATAAACGCGTCTGTTGTGCTTTTTTGTTTCTTAACTTAGACACACGCGGAGAAAGGAAATACGTTACTGCAGCTTTAACGGGTAAATTTGTGCTAGCTGGCTAGCTACCTGCTAGCAGGTTTTCTTTCCCACCCCATGTTGCTTTAGGGTTGGCTCCTGTCCTGTATTGTTAATCCATTCAATAAGTGAGCTGAGGCACTTTTAACCATGGCTTCAATTCTCGATGAGTACGAGGATTCTCAAAACATCCGGCAAAGTGCGCAGCAGCACAGCCGCCTGTCAAGCACCAACATCGGGATAACCCATTCTGGTAGGTCGCCCTCTTCGTTTTTTTAAAGCTCCTTGCTAAGATGCAGTGGGGAATATTTGGCTGATACAGACATTTATATTCTCAACGTTAGGCTTTGTCAACGCGAGGCTTGAAGAAGAGAAGCCGATATTCAACAAGCAGAGGATTGATTTCACCCCACCTGAGAAGATAAATCATCTGGCTGTCTGCAACAATCAGCTGTGCATGAGTCTGGGAAAAGACACCCTGCTAAGGCAAATAGCACAATGACATGCAGTTCAAACGCTCACTGCTGTTTGTATGGCTTTGATTAGTTTCATTAGGTTTTGTTATTTTGTTTTGTAATTTACCGTCATTAACCCATTTTGTAAAAACATGGAGGTGCAGTTTAAAATGTAAATCAAAAATGTTTTGGATCAGGGACGTGTTTACCACACTGCTGTATTATCTTTCATTTAAACAAC
>NW_005188591.1:0-1595 GCF_000239375.1 Pundamilia nyererei
GCCTTGGCTCATTAGAGTCTTTGTCTTTAAATTAACTTTGTGTGTTTCAGGTACTGCACTCAGTTAGGACATGCTATATTGTATTTAGATGGAATCTAGCAAGCTAACTTCCTGCTAATTTTGTTTTCATGAATGCCTGGATAATAAACTCAATTTTTACACATGGTAGAGCAGAACGCTGATCATTTTATTACAGATGAAAGACTTTAGATAGTTTTTCAACTCTCAGTGATGCCACAGTGATCGTGTGATTTATGGACCTGCAGCGGAGTTTGAGCCCAGAAACGGCCAGTGATGTCAGACTTAAATACCGGATAAAGAGTGATATGAACATATCTATAACTTACCGGAATGAAAATGTCTGGAGCACACCAACAGATATTTGGAGATGGACGAGAACTGGATATCAGCTTGTCTCACAGCTGCTATCCAGACTAGACGCCTTCTTTTGGTAACATCCGATACATGAGCTTCCTCACGTTGCTTCCAGGTGGGGAAAGAATGAAAAGATAAACCATTTTCAACCTTATTCCCTTGCCGGTTGTGCGATCTAACTTTACAACCGACCGCACAGCAAGTACGAACCATGGCTGGTGTTATCCCTGTACTTTCGCTCCACTTTTGCTAGCGCTTTGTTCGGCCCAGAAACATGGCGCCTGAACCAAAAATCTTGGCCACGCCCCCTCTCGTGACATCACTCTCCAAAGGCCAATCGTTGTGTCACTTCCGGTATTTCAGACAATCCCTTTCCGTCAAGGATTTTTAATTTGTTGCGGATTTTTAATTTGTTGCAGATTTTTAATTTGTTGTGCTTTGCACTTCCCAGCCACCGTACCTTCCCCCTTTTTTCTGAAACAAAACTCCATTTGCTCCACCTTTTTGTTTCAGAAACACCTAAATAAAAATGAAAAAATCTCTATGCTCGCTTTGTAAGTTAACTAGGCACTGTAAATAAAGCACTGTGTTCACGCCCGTTTTGCCTCCCTCTGTGTCTGCATTTGAGTCCACACCCACAGCCTGGCCCTCTCGACCGTAACAACCAGCTCTCTTCCACACATATCTCTTATCTAAATTTACGCACTTCTGCATTCAGGACACTTTTGGGTGAAATTTAGCTTACTTTCCAATATGCAGATTTGATTAAACAGGCTCTGCTTACTTTGTTTTTTGGCGGCAATACCCTCAGTGTCCATTCCGCTTCAGCCAAGGTCCAAATGGAGATCAGCTACCAAGATCTGGGTCACGGCACCAAATTGTGGAAGGAGACAACGCCGATCTCTCTCTCCGATTCTTTTTGTCTTGGTAGTGATCACGCAGAGATGTTTCCATGTTTTACACAATCCTTTTATTACACATTTTCCTTACAGTTGCATCTGGAGATTAGCACACTGCATCCTATAGAGATTGAAAATGTGACGTCATTCAGGGGTAAAACCGCAAAGGATTCTGGGAACGAGTGTCAAGCAGTACTAGCGCACGCAGGTTTTCACATGAAAACAGTCACACAGCGATAAAAAGAAACACAAAAAATGGCAAGAAGCTGTTGTATTATTAACTGCAATAGCCGGTCGCATGACAGCCACGGGAAGCCGACG
>NW_005188591.1:2195-4349 GCF_000239375.1 Pundamilia nyererei
CTCTAGTAGTCGAACCTAATTGGTCCTAGTGTACTGTAACGACTTCAGAAGTGTTACACATGCAAGATAATATTCTTAACGCACACAAGGGACAAACTCCGAATGTTTTATATGCAGTGAGAAACTTTTACTGACCATCAGTTCATCCATTACTTCTTGTGCTTTCTCATAACATTCATTGAACACTTCCTGCACCTTGACAGTGAACATGTGCTTATAGTTTGGAATTGGCTGACAGACGTTTTCATATATTTTCATAATACGTGACAAAACAGCTGCATATTAAAATATGGAAAATTAGTTTACCAGTTGGTTCTTGTTTGTCAGTGAAGTTGAAAGGCAAAACAAACACAGCAGGGTAAACATGAGGAACAGGCCTTTGGTGGTGCTGAAAAAAGCCACCCCTCTGCCTTTGGCCAAAACAGATGCTGCCATCTCTGTTTGGAGTAAATAACATTAAAACTTAAATTGTAAGGCATAAAATAAAAAAAATAAAATAAAAATTATACATTTTTTAAAAAGAACCTGAACTTTTAAATGCCAGTGAATAGATAATCTAACTGAAAGATTCACAATTGAGACTTTAAACAATTGTAAACCAAATGTTTTAAACTGAAGCTGAACAGAAAACGTTTTGATTTTTAAAAAGAAATAAGGAGCTATAAAATGAACTATGATATGGTAACTCTTAGTTTCCTAACTTATGGGTAATGTAAACAGAAGCTGATGAACAAAAAACTGAAGAGATGGCACAACACGCAGTGGTTTTATGTAGACTTGCAACCACATTGATGATATGTGGTACCACACATCTGATATCCACGAGCTATGCACATGACCAGTCTCAAGCCATCGCTGATGTTTCACTTTCACATAAATCACATGTTGAAATTTACTGTAATGTGAAACTACTGCTTAGAAAGTGTTTCGATTAAACTGCAAATGATATCCATATTATACCATTGTTTTGTATGAGTTCATAGACTCCCATTTCTTATTAATCATTAATCAAAAAAAAAATCAAATTTAAATAAAAAAAATCGGAATTGAGCATTAAGACCTGCAGTGTGAACGTAGCCATAGTGAGTTCAGTGCATTGATGTGACATTGTCCTGAAGGATTTAGTTATTCTCAATGGTTAAGGAAATTGCAATTATTTATTCATATTTATTAGAAATAATCCTAATTATATATCTTGCTTCCATGTTTGTGTCCTGTGTCAAACAAAATACATTTTTTACTATAATACATTGATTAATGACCTGCAGAATCTCCTTATCATATTACGTGTCCATAATTGTCACCTAAAGTCAAACTTTATGCTTTCTCCATCTTGAAAGTGATGACATCCTTGCATTACATACTTTAGGTTCATTTTCTGAAGGCAGGTTTCTGAAAGAGAACAGGCAGATTTGGAATATAACATGCAGCGTTCTATAGATGGATACAGAAAAAAATGGAAAATTACATGTATGTGCTAACTTTCTAAACACTTTGTTACATTTATGATAAATGGATTTGAAAGTAGATAAAACACATTTATGTCGGCCTTGGCTCATTAGAGTCTTTGTCTTTAAATTAACTTTGTGTGTTTCAGGTACTGCACTCAGTTAGGACATGCTATATTGTATTTAGATGGAATCTAGCGAGCTAACTTCCTGCTAATTTTGTTTTCATGAAATTGTGGAAGGAGACAACGCCTTCTGTCTGATTCTTTTTGTCTTGGTAGAGATCACGCAGAGATGTTTCCATGTTTTACACAATGCTTTTATTACCCATTTTCTTTACAGATGCATATGGAGATCAACACACTGCATCCTATACAGTCCTATGCTAAAGGCTGATCTAAAGAATTCCACACAACAGTTACAGTTATAACCTCTGATCTCCTCCCCCTACAGTAAAAACCCCTACAATGGAAAAACACTGGTACAGTGGCCAGGGGTGTTGACACCCTGACTCCCATCTCCTGTTAGGGCAATGTGGGGTGATCGTGGCTCAAGAGCTGGCAGTTTGTCTTGTAATTGGAAGGTTGCCGGTTCGAGCCCCAGCTCTGACAGTCTTGGTCGTTGTGTCCTTGGGCAAGACACTTCACCCATTGCCTACTCGTGGTGCCAGCATCCGGCAGACTCGTCTCTGTCAGTGCGCCCCAGG
>NW_005188591.1:4369-6031 GCF_000239375.1 Pundamilia nyererei
AAATTGTGACAGTCTGATTAATCGATACATTTTTATCTTTATTTTTAACATTCATATTTTTGTGCCATACACATGTTTCAGGCGCATATTTGCTGACATGCTTGCATGTTTTCTCTGGTTTTGCAGGAGGAACTGAAAGCAAACATTCAAAAACTCCAACAAGAAACAATGAGAAAGAAGGTGAGTCTGTCAATATTAATGTTGAAGACATCTGTAATGGCTAACATAAAAATTATCATCATATCACAGTCTTTTTGTAATGTATTCATCATATATTTTTTGTTATATTAAGTAAGATCGCTTTTTGTCCTCCAGGCTGAAAATATTTTAGACAGAGCCTACGTTCCACCTCTTTTTGATGATATTGGACGCTTCAAGGATCCTTTTTCGGAAATTCTGAAGTCATGGAATTTTCCTACATTGCTACTTACACCAATGCTGGATTTTATGGATGACATAGAGACTTTCCTGGAAGACAGCAAGAAGTACATAAATAAATTCTTTGAGACAATAGCTGCAGAAATCAAGGACGATGAAGATAAACTAAGCAGCGTGATGGCAATATTAACACATCTAGAAAAGCATAAAGATGAATTGTAAGATATTAGTCAGTGTCTGTCTCAAGTATTAAATGTTCTGTATTTGTAAAACTTCTCTTTCATACTGTGCAGGTTTTGAGTCAAGAAACAATTTTGTCATATTTTCTTTTCATTTTCTTTATTTTAATTGAGTTAAAATACAAACACAAGACACAGAACTGAGATTGTGTCTAAGTAACCATATTAACACTGACAATTGTTAATGATTTAAATGATGAAAGCCTTTTAATGTGAATAAAGACATTAAAACTGTTATTATTTAATGTTTTTGCAAATTGTGATGTTCGTGAGAAAAGACAGAAGCTGTTGCTGATTGTTCTCTAAATGTAAATTCCTTGAGTTTCAAAATGCAGAACACCCATCACCTGATCCTCTGATGTAGGCCGTGTGTGTGCGCGCGTGTGTGTACTGTTATTCTACACTATAGACTAGATGTTTTATTATGGTGTTAAAGGGTGAGATTAGTATAGTGCTACACATCTTATTTGACTTGTAAATCATCAGTGATGCCCTGGAAAAGAGAATGAGCAAAATTCATGAACAAATATGCAATAATCCATAAAGTTTTATATGATCCTAATAGTTATTATAGTTTTGTAGGCTATTTTGTTGTTTTACATGATACATATTACTATATATCAGGGGTATTAAACTAAAATTTGAGGAGGTCCAGTTGGAGAAAATCTTCTCAAGCAGAGGTCCGGGACATCATGATGTCTAACTTTCCTTATGATTGTGATAGAGAAGCAGGCTTCTTTTTTTTTTTTTTAATTAATATCTGAACGTATGAACAATAGACTGTCAAATCAATGAAAATACAAGTTAAAAACATTTCAACAAAATTCATTGTTAACACTGATACACACAGTAGGCCTACATTAGAAATAGGGCTGCTGTGTCACGGTCTGGCTGGCAGACCGTGGGGCTATGGGGGAATGAGGACCCAAAACGCAGACTCTGCGATGCAAACAGTGCACTTTATTTACAGTGAAGGTAACAGATGCCCAATAAATCCCCTTTGCTCCCTAGACTCCCATATGTGTGTTCCCCTCCGACGTCCGTG
>NW_005188591.1:7004-8630 GCF_000239375.1 Pundamilia nyererei
CATTGTTGTGAAGCAGAAGATCATCAGCGTGTGCATCAATTCTCTAAGAAATTCCCTGAGCATGCAATGCTGACAAGAAGAAGATGCCCTGAGAAAATTTATCATTTTCATCATTGTTTTCATCACCTCAGCATACTCATCTGACAGGGTGGAGCATAAGACAGACTGATGAATAATGCAATGGTAAGAGATTAGTTCAGGATTGTCCTGTTTCATTCTTGCTAAAGCTCCTTTCTCTCTCCCCATCATAGCAGGGGCTCCATCTGTGGTTATTGAAACCACTTGGTTTGGCTCTATTCCTCGCTTTGTTAACATTTCCTTAATGGCCAGGTAAATATCCTCTCCTCTTGTAGTGCTGTGAAGGGAAGTTACACCTAGCAGGTCTTCACAGAACTCTTTTTTATCAATGTTTCTGCTACTGCACTCATGCACTCTTTCACAACACCTACATCTGTAAAGGGCTTTTTGTGTTTACCTAAAATCCAAGCACCTCTGAGGGAACAATAATGATTAAGTTGTTGGGCGGTGAAAAAGCTGGTTAAGATCCTTGTGGATTGATCATATTGGGCTCTAAGACTGCTAATTTTCTGGGACCTGAGTTCAGACTGGGGTGGGTATGATTGTTCAAAAGCTTTGTGCTTTGTCTCATAGTGGCGTTTGACATTGCCACTTTTAATCAATGCCATGGTTTCTGAACATATGAGACACACTGGTTTGCTGCTTGCGGCCGGAAGAATGAGCATATATGCGTTGGTCCATTCAGTCTTGAAAGTTCTATTTTCGGTGTCTACTTTTTTCTTTTTTGAAAGCGCCATAGTTGTTTTACCTCTTGTGACTCCCACTCACGTCGTGTCTCACTGTATCGTTAATCGTCTCGCTTGTCATTCGCCTCTCACCGTCTCTTTCCTCTGTCTGTCTGTGTCTGCACTCAGCGTTGCAATCGCTTTGAATGTGCAGATGTGATTGGCTAAGTAGTGTCACGTGGGTGGCTTAACTCGCACACAATTGGTTTGTATGTTCCCTGGTCTAATACAATGTAACGTTACCGCTTAAAAGTGAATCGCCCCGTCAAAGTTAAATATAATTTAACATTTTGTTAACTATAGGTCCGAGTCCATATAACATGGCATCTGGGTTCGGACTCGGACCCTGGTCCACCTGTTAGTGACCCCTGCTATATATGATTTAGAAATTAATCATTTTACTACTATAAAAACTCATCATCTAAGTAGACAAACTATGTACTAATGTACATATATTATTTACTAAAATTAATATGTTATAAAACTTATTGTTTGCAAGCTGCTGAAAATGGGAGACCAATAACTAATGGGTCTCTATTCCTATAAAGTGGACAAGAAAAAGGTTAGTTCAGTCAAAATGAAAGTAAAACTGCAGTTAATGCACGTGAGATGAAAGAAAGTGAAAGGACAACAGAGTATAGGGAACCTTTCAAACACGCCACCTCATTGTGTTTTCGTTCTTTACCAGCACAGCACATCAGATCGTCCTCCATTCACAAAGCAGGTAAGATCAGTAACATAAAATATGATGTTTGCAAAGTGTAACATTAAAATTTGTTGCCGTATGTGTGTGTGTCAGTTTCTTATTAATGTTATTGACATG
>NW_005188591.1:8650-10245 GCF_000239375.1 Pundamilia nyererei
GGGATGTCGTGCTTGGAGAAAACTCTCCTGAGTTTTTCTGATACACTGGCACTGTTCCTATTTTCCTATTGTAGTTAGAAGACCCAAATGAAAGGGTTGCTAAACACTTTGAGTAATCCGGGAGAGTAGAAAAGTGGAATATAAGAATCAGTCCATTCAGTGTTTAAATAGAGTTTTGTCATGTTACTTTTGCACTAATATGTTCCGGCACATGTTGTTATTAAATGGTTTGATTACGGTACACATTAGGCTCACATCTGGGGCCAGAGTTTAAACTGTTCTGAGCCAGCACAGGACCAGCAGTGTGTCTGCAACTGGCCTTGTGCTGGCCCATGTGTAGGCCACATCTGGCAAACCAGATCTCTGCCACCAAAGGGTCGTCATGTCTTTGCGGTATGTGGGACATGTGTAAGCACATTGTGTGGGCCAGATCAGGACCATACCAATTTTTGTGTGGTTTCAGGTCATGGAGACAGGAGTCTAAGCAGAGAAGCAAATGAAACGAAAAAAAGATCTTTAATCATTTACTGGGTTTTGGAAAGTGTGTTTGCTTAAACCAATAAATAAATAATGTCAGGGTTCCTGGGTCGGTGACCCAGTGTTTTCAGTTTTGTCACGTTTAGGTTATGTTGCCACATCAATGTTCTCACTTCCTGCTTTTCC
Organism: Pundamilia nyererei; assembly: GCF_000239375.1. Lineage (NCBI taxonomy): Eukaryota > Metazoa > Chordata > Actinopteri > Cichliformes > Cichlidae > Pundamilia > Pundamilia nyererei. Next base: position 9,314 of record NW_005188591.1, read on the forward strand.
TGTGTCAGCTCGTCTCTTGTGTTATTAACCAGATTATGTTCAGCTGTGTACTTACCGGTCTTTCATTATCATCCTCATCAGTCTGTGTATTTAAGTCCTCTTGTTTCCACTCGTTCACTGTCGTGTCATTGATGTTATGTTGTCGTTTCCGCCTGCGCTCAGTCAGCTAGCCAGTCAGTCAGTCCTTCAGTCATTCATTCATTCATTCATTCATTCATTCAGTCAGTCAGTCAGTCAGTCAGTCAGTCAGTCAGTTAGTCAGTCGTCCAGCCAGCCAGCCCTTTCCTACTTCTGTTCTGTTTGTTCACTCCGTCGACAATAAACACCGACCTTCACCTACCTACCCGTGAGTCCAGCATTTGGGTCCTCCTCTCATCCACGACACCAATCCTGACAAATAAATATGCAACTCATTGCTTAATGTTCCCAAAAGCGTGCTAAACATTGTCTTACGATGTTTAACACATCTCATCTCAAAATTAGTCAACACTATAGCCCTCTAGGTTTAAACAGGTTTATTTTGAACTGAAACCTGATTTGTATATTTAGAAGGGTGCACTCAGGTAAGACTTTAAGGTAACCGCTGCAATTGTGAAACAAAGTTGTTACCGACAAACTGTTGGTACCAAAGGGAAACTTTTATTTGAAGTATTTCCCTTCTTTTCCTCCCCATCCCCGACTGCCTCCCCCTTCCCGCTCCACCACACCTACCCACACAAGTAGGGCCTTGGGGTGCAGGTGTGTCACCGGGGTGCAGGGGAGGCATCCCCCCCCCGTCCCCGTCCCCATCCCCTTCTGGCCACCTGTGCTTCAATTTTATTCCACAACTTAGACATTCACATCACTCACACTCTCATAACACATACATATAGGGCCTTGATGGTGGGCACGCGTCCAGAGGACGGTCTGTGTGTTCAACCCCACCTCTGGCG
>NW_005188591.1:10364-12379 GCF_000239375.1 Pundamilia nyererei
TGGCAGTAATTATAGGATTATTTGCACATACATGTAAATTCTTCGAGTAATTGAGAGCTCATTAAATGTTGGAATTGTTCCTTTTTTATAATGGTATAACCCATATAAGCCGCTGTTGTTCTCTCAAGTTTCAGCAAATACTGAAAAGAGTAAGTGAAGACATTGACAAACACAAGGTGGGTGAGTTTGCACGTTTCTCAAAAGGCTTTGAAAGTCTGTTATGTGTGCTGACAGAAAACAAAAATAATTCATTATTTAAAGTATTTTCTTTATCAATTCCATTTTAATAAACATATTATGAAGTGATCAAATTTAGGATATTTGTGTTTTGTTGTTTTTTTTGCTTATGATAAATTTTATTTTTACCTACCTTTACCCTTACCATTACCTTCTTGGCTAACTGAATGCTCAGACAATGCCATTGGTCAGTTGCAATGTTGGTCCTGGACACATATATGTAGCAACAACAACACAGTATCAGATTGTGCAAAAGTCATACAAGTATAGTATTTCCCTGTACTTACTACACTACTCAGTATTGTGTAGTAAATTGAATTGTACCTTTTTTTTTCCATTAGGAAGATGGCTTGTATAGAAGACCAGCAATCACAAAAATATTTAATCTCGCAAATTCACTGGATAGCAACGAAAAACTGGTAAATTAAAATTGACCAATTTCTTAATATTAAAAAATATATTTTGTAACATAAATATGACCTTCCTGTTTGATTTTTATATGCTACTGTTTATATTCTGTAACACACTCACTATGTTCAGTTCCTTTCCTTTCAGGAAATATTCAAGGAAACCATTCAAATAGCGATAGAACAGGAAGAGAGACTGAAGGTGGGTCAGTCAGTCTCCAGTTTATTCTCAGAAAGTCCATAATATGAGTAGAAATACTATATGTGAAAAGTTTTATTTTTCTCCTTTAGGAAGAATCCAGATACAAAATCACAACCTTCTCAAAACAATACAATGAAAAAAGGAAGGAATTAGTTCGTGAACTGGAAGAAGCAATGTTATTATCATATGATTCTCCACCACTCCAGGAAATAGTTGACATTGCATTTCACATGTTGAAAAAAACTGGAGCTTACTTAGACAAGAAGCTGGATTTGCTGCAAGAATAGAGAACTCAGAAAAGATAAATCACAGGAGTAAATGGTGAGTTTCAGAAAATTGTAAGAGAAACAATAAATTGAACTTGTGTTTCTGTTTTCGTTTGTTGACCTATGTAACGTATATCATGTATTTGTGAAAGGACATAATCTGAATTGTTTTTGTGACTTTCTCTAATTGTTACTTCTTAGTTGCATAACATCTTGTCCTATAATGTTCCCTGATTGATATTATAAAGTGAAAAGCTTCACTCCTGGTGTGAGGCCTAAGCAAGGTAGACAGACAAATCTGACAAATCAGACAAATCTGGATCCTTGTGTAGGCAGCACAACTTGTCAGTTTTCTGCAGTTATTTACGTTCCAGTGTTGCAGTTGTTTAGGCTGTGTTTAACTTCCTTATCACATAGAGACCAGAAAACGGCAGAGCTGCATAGTGTACGAACAGTTTTCTGCTCTGAAACTAAACCTGAGGTTTCCAAATCTAGTTTGTACTTCCACATGTATGATCTGGTGTTGGCAGCATGTAACCAATCACAGACATGAACAGGTCTACTGGCAAGTTGTGCTCCCACCTCATGGATTCTCTGCTGACAGTAATAATATTTTGATCATATTAGCTAATGTGATCAAAACAAAACAAAAATGTTTTGATCACATTACACAAGTATATTAAACACATAAACACATATAGTGCATTGTGTGAGTGTGTGTGTGCTTGTTGATGTTTAATTTACTTATTTACTTAGAAGCGTTTTTCTGATTAGGAAAATACTGCTACAGTGTATACCATTACATATTAACATATATTAATTTAGGTAATAAAAATTCTTGGTGATTTATGACAATAAAGGATTTGTACTTGCGCAAAATGTGACATTTATGGGGACATAAAG
>NW_005188591.1:12399-20164 GCF_000239375.1 Pundamilia nyererei
CCTATCCCCTAGTCATGTCTGTCCCATCTGTAACAACTGAAAATAAAATAAAATAAACAATTAAAAAAAAAAAGATAGTTAATGAATGACACAAAATAACCTTGATCTGTCAAATCAAATTTAAACCAATTAAACAGTGTTCTCAATGTTCTCCAACCTATAAGGCAATATATTATGATCAGGTATAGCAGCCGATAATGTCTTATTTCATACTCTAATCTTCACATGCTTTATCCAGAGTACACTCCCTGTTGATTCACCCACTAATTATGTTCACAGTATCTATTATTGTAGGGTCTACCTTACAATATAAAGCGCCTTGAGGTGACTGTTGTTGTGATTTGGCGCCATATAAATAACACTGAATTGAATTATTTACTCACTGTGTCTTTATGAATTTGCTAGCTTAGCTTAGCTCGTAGCCAACTCGCTAGCAGCATGGCCTCTTCACCTGCCCTGCCTACACTTACCTGCTCATTGTGTCAAATGGTTAGTTACTCCTCGTTTTAGCAGTAATGATACTTGTAATAAATGTAGCCTATTTTAACCTCTAAAGGCCAGGATCACTGAATTGTAGACTTGACAAAAACGTCAGGCCCCTGTAGCCGAAGGTAGCATAGGCCCTGCTAGCTGTCCTCCGGCAGATTGTCCCGAGCAGCCAGGAAAACAGGATGGCGGGGTGACGGTGAGGAGGAAGCATAGTCTTAAACAGAAGCCCCAGGTACATCACCAATCTGTTCATGTGTCTAACCATTTTTCCCCACTCGACGACACACCCGACACACTCTGGTAATTGGTGATTCTGTTCTCAGACATGTGAAGCTAGATACACCAGCAACCATAGTCAATTCTCTTCCAGGGGCAAGAGCAGGCGACATTGAGGGAAATTTAAAACTGCTGGCTAAGGGTAAACGTAAATTCAGTAAAATCACGTCGGCAGTAATGACACCCGGTTACGCCAAAACCGGAGGTCACTAAAATCAATATTGAATCGTGTGCAACTTTGCCAAAACAATGTCAGACTCTGTAGTTTTCTCTGGTCCCCTCCCCAATCAGACCAGGAGTGACATGTTTAGTGTATGAGATGAATTTGTTTGCAGTTTTCCAAGAGTAGTTTATTCTATTCAATTAAATGTTGATATTTAGGATTTAAATATAGAGTAATAGTGTGTGCCATGTACAGAAATACAAAAAAGTATCCTGATTTATATATTGTTTAACTTATCCATGCCTTTGTGACTTCCAGATTAGACTACTGCAATTCCCTTTACTTTGGTTTCCAATCCGTCTTTACAAATTACAGCTTGTTCAAATGCTGCGGCTCGCCTCCTAACTGGAACTGGAAAGTTTGCTTCTGTCACTTCAGTTCTTGCCGACGTGCATTGGCTAACCATTAAATATTATATTGATTTTAAAATGTTGTTGCTTACTTTTAAAATTACAAATAATATTGCACCTAGCTATCGCACTAACCTTCTCAGCCTGTATACTTCTACTCAAGCACTAAGATCATCAGGCCAGTTACTCTAGGTGGAACCTAGGGCTCTGCTGAGGACCAGTGGCAATCGTGCTTTTTCCTCAGCTGCACCTAACCTCTGGAACAGCCTCCTGATACTATTCGTGCCTCGGACTCTATCCAATCTTTTAAATCACATTTGAAAACTTACCTATTTAACTTGGCATTCCCGACTAGCTGGTGCCCTCATCTCATGTCATTTTAATCTTGTTATTGTATCTCTGTTTAGCTTCCTTGTTGATATTTTATGTGTATGAATTGACCCAGTCTTCAAATTGTGGTCTGATACCTACTTTATTTATCCCGCATTTTTGGTTAATTACTGCTTCCCATCTGTTAGTGCTAGTGTATTTTCGTATTTTATTAATGCCTTTTATGTAATTTATTTTAATCTATTACATTATTTTGAAGCACTTTGGTGTACCTTTGGTTTTAAATGTGCTATATAAATAAAATTGTATTGTATTGTATTGTATTAACGCTTATAGAACAACAAAATGTAAGGCTTAATATTGTATTTTTTTTTTAATGTAAGCATTTTTCCTATGAATGTGATCTCAAAAGGTATTGTCATCAGTTTCAGGATCCAACGCACAATATGTGCATATGGTGTGATACCCTTTTTTTCCCCTTCTACGTTCTACTGTCTTCGGGTTTAATGTATAGTGACAACTTTTTTTTAATAAGCAGAAAGGGAGATTCTGAGAATCTTTTTATTTTGATCAACAATGTCATTTTTCTTTTTGTGATATCTCCAGCTATTTTTATTACTTAAACCAAGTGAGTCACTGGGGCGAGGGCATATCCAAAGTGAAAGAGTGAATGAGGAAAAAACAGTTATGCAATCAAGCAGAGATGCCAAGAATCTGCACCTGTCAGTAACTGATTGAATGAGTTGGAATGCCACACACTCAGAAGACCTAAAAAATACTGTGACCACTGTCATTCACATGCACATTCTCAAAAGACAGTAGAAAGAGGAAAAAAAGGTGACCACATATAAAGGAAAAGAGAAGTGGTATGAAAGAAAAGGGCAGTCAGCACTGAGTGTTGACACGGCCATAAAACCTCACCTTTGCAAAGCCTTGTTCCTAAAAATGTGATGTCAAAAAGTATTTGGGACCTCAGAGTGAAACAAAAACTAAAACAGTTTTTCATGAAGTGTGTCATGGTCCTGGGCCATGTGGGCCCAGTATTCTTAGTTTCTTGTATTTTTGTATTTCGTTCCTTATTTAGGCCATGTTTCCTGAGTTGTCCTGGTGTGTTGTTCCCTAAGTGTTTTCCCTTCGTGACTCTTACCCCCTGTGTGCCCCTCTGTGTATTTATGAGCCCTCATCTCTCTTTGTGTTTATTCCATGTTTCCCCTGCCCGTTATGTCTATGTTCTTCCTGTGCTCTCTCTCTCCCCTCCTGTCCGAACCCCCGTGTACTTCCTGTTGTGTCCTACTTTGTGATTCCCGCGCCTGTATACGTCATGTTATGTTCACCCCGCCCTGTCTCGTAATGATTATCAGTGTCACCTGTGTTGTGCTCCCACTTCCCTCATTAACCCTCTGTGTATTTATGTCTGTGTCTCCCCTCAGTTCCGTGTCGCGTTCTCCCTCATGCTGTGTGGATCTCCCTGTGTCTCTCTGCGAGTGCTTAGTTTGTTGTTCCCAGTCTAGTTTTGTATTTCCTGCGATCTGCCTCTCCAGCATTAAAGCTGTGATTTTTGAGTTCATTTTTGAGTCTGTGAGTTTTGCATTTTTGGGTCCTCATCCTGCCTGCCACACAGCGATCCATGACAAAGTGAAAGACAACACATTTTCTTAGGTTGCCATGCACAACATGTGTATATGGTGCAATAACCTTTTTTCCACTTTTTGCATTCGACTGGATTAGTAATTTATTTTTGTAGTGTTATGGAAATTTTAACAATAACCTGCAACACACCCAGTGAGCTTGATATGAAGTGGGTTTAATAAACACATTGCAATGTGGAGAGAGCATCCCAGTGAAACACCAGGACCATCTCTAAATTGTGGCCACCGCCCTTACATCTTATATACAGACACACAGACAAAGAACATTCCACAAACTCTTAAATGTTGGCCCCTCTCACGGGGGGCTATACCTTTTCGCTCATAGAGAGAATTATGACCTTGTTTTCTGCTTGGCCGTCACCTAAAAATTTACATCCCTGATAAGCTAAAGGAGTCTCACTATCTGTTTAACGTCTCCCATTACAATGGCCTCACTGTGTTAACTTTCCACATGCATGTAAACTAGTGACAGGAGTGCTCTTACTATAGTTAAGTGAGAAAGTGATATTACTATAACTAATGTGATATAATTAAATATGTGATTAATATATGAGAAAATAAATCTGCCACCACAGTAGTCAAAACAGTAATCAAGCAAAAAAAGCACAGTTAAGCATCATAAAAATGAAGACCACAAGGATTCAACTGGTGGCCAGGGGATGGGTTGCCGAAAGCACTGTGTGATGAAGCGCAAGCGCGGCAAGCATGGTGGGGTCCATGCTAGGCTAAGAGCCAGTCCAAGCCGGCCAGCCCTTCCATCCATCTTGCCCTCAACCATCTGCTCACTGGATAATAAACTGGACTACATCCAACTCCAGGAGACAACACAGCAGGAATTTAGAGACTACTGCGTCTTTGTCAGAAACATGGCTCCGAGTCCCGGATGCCGCCATTCAGCTACACTGGCTCACCACATTTCTTGCCGACAGGACACAGCTCTGTGCAGAAAGACTCGCAGTGGTGACTTGTGTGTCTACATCAGCTCGGAATGGTGCAAGAACTCTGTGCTAGTTTCAAATTACTGCTCATCGCTGTAAGAGTTTATGACTGTTTGATGCAGACCTTTTTATCTACCTCAAGAATTCACCTCTGTGCTCATCCAGCAAAACAGACCCAGACTATCACACTTCCTCCTCCATTTTTGACATTTGATGCCGTATAAAGATCCTGCATGATGAACTGAAGATTTCTCTTTTTGATTCATTATTCCATATTACTTACTTCTTCCAGTAGTCCAATGTTGGTGTTTCATGGCCCAGGCAAGCCTCTTTGTCTTATTCTGACGTCTTAGCAATGGCTTTCTTGCAGCCTGCAGCTCAAAGTCTTCTCTTCAAAGTTGAAACTGAGACTTTCTTACTATGACCACTTTTAAGCTGTGCTTGAAGCTGCTGTCATGTGAGCTGCCTATAATGGCTGTTAATTCTCAGAAACTTTGATTCTGATCATGAACTCTAATTCAGTTGTGGCTTTGGGTTCAGTTTCTGAGTGCCTTTTTAATGGTGAAAGAAACTTTACTCACTGATACCTTGCCTTTCTTTGCGATTTCTCAGTAGGAAATACCAACATTCTAAAGTGTTGTGATGGTCTGTCTCTCTTCCATTGTTAATTGCCTTTTTCTCACCATTTTTAGTAGCAACACACTACTTTCTGCAGTACAATAGTGTTCAACGTATGCTCAGAAGGGTATGGTACCACAGTGTGCTCCAACACTGTTTTTATGAAGACAGTAGGAATTAGTAGCTCCAGCTTTCGAGGCTAGATCAACCTCCATTGCTGCAGAACAGCTTTAAATTGTTAACTGATTTTGAGTTCCCTGAAAAAGGCCTTTTTGTATAATTCTGAAATGTACATTATTTTTCAGTTTTGGGTCACCTCTTACCTTTGTACCAATTCAAGCTATTCATTGGACTTGAATGGCTTGAACTGAACTAACTTTTGACTGTTAACTATGCAATAATATTGCAATATTATTGCATAGTTTTTTGATGAGTTTTTTGATATTTACAATTTACAAAAATCATTTTTCAATCTGCAATATTATGTCCTCTTTGTCAATATCTGCTTTATCTAATAAAATATAATTATGTCACTTTAGGTTTTGTGTCCTAACCGATAAGCTGGTGGACAAGATTAAGTTCAATACTGTCAGGGGTTGTGTGTGGAGGCGTGGAAGAGATGACCCAAACGCAGGACTCACGTTGCAGAAATGATGAGGATTTATTGGAGCGGGTGAATGTACAAAGCATTTACGAAGGACTGGCTGGCTGGCTGGCTGAAAGACTGGATGAATGGCTGGCTGACTAACTGAACATACATACGGAGAGACGACAGGAACATCAATGACACGACAAGGGCTGAAGGGAAGAGAGGGCTTAAATACATAGACTGATGAGGATGATAATGAGAGACCGGTGAGTACACAGCTGAACATAATCTGGCTAATGACACAAGACGAGCTGACACAGGAAAAGCAGGAAGTGAGAACATGGAAGTGGAAAAATAAACTGAGCATGAACACAACTGAAAACACTGGGTCACTGACCCAGGAACCTTGACAGTACCCCCCGCCCCCCCCCCCCTTCAAGGGCCGGCACCCGACGGAAAAAGACCAGAACAGGGCGGAGGGGGCCCAGGACGGAGGGACGGAGTCCACGCCAAGACAGTTCAGGTGGGCGGCCACGAGGAAGACGGCGGCGGCCACTGAACAGGTCCAGTGGGCGGCCGCGAGGAAGATGGCGGCGGCCACTGAGCAGGTCCGGTGGGCAGCCGCGACACAGGAAAAGCAGGAAGTGAGAACATGGAAGTGGCAAAATAAACTGAACAAGAACACTACTGAAAACACTGGATCACCGACCCAGGAACCCTGACAAATACATTTATTTACAGTGAATGCTCTGTTAGCAACAGAGGGATAAGCAGTTAGAGGGTCTCTGGGCTCCAGTTCAGGCAAATGAAGTATGTCTCTACTGGACAAAAATCCCCCGTCCCCTCCCTCTTACTATGAGAGAATCTGAAAATGCAAGTAAATATAGTCTGTGGTAGAAACATCAACTTATGCTAACTTAGATTTAGAATTAAAATTTATATTTCAGATTTCAGGCTTTCAAAGAAAGAAGTGTCAAAAGTGTTATGCAATGTCATGAGATCTTCATTTATTCACAGCACAGTGATGTTTATCTAATCATTTATATAATTTCTCAACAATTTCTGTAAAGGTAGACAAACTGTACAATTTATTCCCATTTCTGTTATCTAATATAGAAAGGAACACTTGACTTAGTTATTCATGAACAGACCATTTTCACAGCTGAAATTAATTCAATTCAATTCAGTGACTTGAATTAAATTCAGTACAATAAATTACAATAGGGAAAAACAGGAATGTATTAATACCACTTGGATTTCACAAAATTATTCTTGTCTATTGTTGACATAACTAATAGAACATTAACAGAAGGAAAATGTTTCTATTTTGTGTTAGTTTAAAGAGACATACATGGACAGATTTTTCAAATGCTATGATAGTTACATTTAAATTGTATCAAAGTTCCATAGAAGTTGTCAAACAGGCAAAAATAAATCATAGTTTCAAAGGAAGTTTTAGTAAAAACTAAAGGGCTGCAGCGCATGTGAATCATAACTTTTATCGGTTGACATTAAAGTTACAATTTAGTGTACTGCTCCTCAATGTATTTGATCAGTGTCTTCATTTTCCTCAGTTGCTTTTCTTTGGATGTAATTTCTTCATCAAGTTCTTCATTTATGGTGTGTAGTTCATCTTTGACTTCTAATAAAACCTTAGGGTCCTCCAAATCTGTGTCAGGAACTATTTAATCAACAAATGCATTACTTTTCTTGATCACTGCTATCATTGGGTCCATGATGTCCAGATACTCATCTACCAGCTCTGAAAATTTCAGCATGTCTGACTTTTCCTCCTAATAGGAAAACAAAATCTCTTCATGACACAACATAAATAAATGCACAACAAACTCATTTACCCTGGTTAACATAGCTGTCAATAAATAAAAGCTTGTTAGTAAAAACAGTCATAAGAAATATATTACAATATATTAAATAGTCAATAAATAAGTGTTAATGGTTATAAAAAACTCATTTAAAAAATATCAGCAATGATATAATTCATGATATAGTATTTCATTTGTGTTTAAAAACATGTTAAAAGTTAAAAAACAAAAAACAAAAAAAAACAAACTTCATTGTGTTTTTTGTCTTTTGCTGAAAAAAACTGGTAGGATTAATCCATACACCTCTGCAAAATGAAGGATATAAAAAAAACAACAACAACAATAGAATAATATTAAACACAGAGTGAACCCGTCTTCCTTCATTAAATAGGTTCTTTTAGATGTTAAGGAGGAATTGACTTAACCAGGCTGGCGGAGAATGAAGACAACCGGACACCTGCAGATGGGGAATCAGTGAAC
>NW_005188592.1:0-1245 GCF_000239375.1 Pundamilia nyererei
CCGTCTGCGCTGCCGCCTAGACCCAATAACTCGCTATGTGATCTGGGATGTTGTGCGTACGATGAAAGTCCGATGAAGATGTCTGGTGCTGATCACTGATGTCTATGAGGTCCTGGCAGGTGAATGTTGAAAGCAGAACCGATAGTGCACAAAGAAACAAGAAGGACGGACAAACTAAACAAAAGAAAGGAGTACTGAGATGGAGAGCCGTAAGCCTCTGCAACAGTGTGCAGCCCCATCGTAATGTGGACCCGGGATGTTGTCAATCTTCAGGTTATTTTCTTTCAGTACAGCCATTACTGGCTTTTCAAGAGACCAGAGACACTGTTGCATTTCTGCATGGAGTACACGTCTCACCGATGTGGCCAAAGCTTTGATCATGTCGTCCTGACTTCTGTTTGAGAGGAGAGAGACGAGGGGTCCTTTTCCAGGTCCCTGTCGCTCTCTTATGGCATCGAGGTGTAATTACACCGTCATACTTGATGAACAACTCAGCTAGCTCCAAGATGTTTCCTCACTTTTGACTTGACAAGGTCTCATCATCATTCATTCTTTGGATGTGATGACAGGACTGGTTGGCAGGGTCCAATATTATCACACATGTGGGCCTCATCATACTGTCTGTGGAACTGTGTGACATGGGCAGGATCAGATGGGTGTGTAAGTCCAAGTAGGTCTGAGAACGTCCTCTCTATGGCTTCACTCTCCTCTGTCTCACTCTCTCCTGGCTCGCCCTCTCCTCTACATCCTCTCTACATCCCCCCTCCCCCCGTACGTGCCTGGTCTACATCAAACTCAAAGGAACAGCAGAAGAACAATAAGTTGTGGTCATTAAAGAACTTTCTGCATAAATATTATAAATGTTAAAAACTATGACAGGTTCAATAAAAATTAAAATTCTCTATTGGAGACCATTGACAGCCAACTATACATATAAATGATATAACACGACAAAATGCTGATAATAATCACTTTCTTTGTAAGGTGAGAATGAACCTTACCCATACATGAACATTGTTTATAAGGATTTGGGACTAAAACCCTCTGAATACACTGATTGCAGACTTGGAAAATGATACAGACCCTGGAAATAATTTCTGTGCCCATAAACATGATCAGAAATGTGATTATTTCACTAATGAGCAGTTTAATAATAACTCTAACTGGTCATACATAAAGATTCATTCATCTTCTGATTAAAGTAATGATATGATGGTGACGATGATAGCCAGCAGGGGGCGCCTC
>NW_005188592.1:1804-3875 GCF_000239375.1 Pundamilia nyererei
TCAGCAGCTGGTTTTCTGATTGGCTGCTGGAGGATTTTTACTTTCTGTTTCTATTCATAGAAGAAGTGAAAGCATGTGGTCAACCAACACACACACCCATCCTTGTCTTTGTGATGTTGTAGGGACACATGACCAGAGTATGCTGGTGGGGGCCGCCCTTAGTTGGTGATTCTACACCACTGAAAAAAAATCAGGCAGTATCTCAGAAAGGACCTAAACCAAGTTATCACTACAAATGATCAGAGTTCCCAGACCAGACTGGGAGCAGCCTACTGGGGACTTGTCAGGTGTTTAGTAACAGGTGTGGTCCATGCAAGCACACCGTCTGGTTTTTCTTACTTCCTGAGTGCCAGTCAGTACACTTCCAGGTGTAACTTATATTTTGGTACCACTGAAGACCTTTGACTGAAATCTGTCTTCAGTTCTGTTAGGTGATTGGACAACATTAAATTTGCTACACAGTATGGACTCACTTGATGAGGCTTTCATCCATGATTAGATGATGTTGTTACTTTATAAAACCTGACATTTGTTCAGTAATGTCTATGTGCAATGAGGTTTGATTTATTATACTGAAGGCCTGAGTTCTACCTCTTTTTTATATCATTCTTCTGCAAACATAATTAAACTTTTCTCTTGACACCACAGGGACCTAATTTCATTGTACTCGTTATAATGGCAGTAAAGATATTCTGATTCTCTGTAGTTGGCTGTTTCTTTGGTGTAACAGTTCTTCTTTGCAGTGAATCCTGTACGGTTACAGAATGTGTTTATTTCCCCTTAGATCTGCCACATGTGAAATGAAAATGCATTTGTGGGTTGAGCAGCAGAGTTGAGTCATTGGGTTGCGCCCATGAAACCAAATTTTCTCTGCTAATGCCGAACAGCTGATTCTGTTGACAGTTTGTTTTTTAACGTGTCCTGTCGGGCAGCGTTTGCAATCAGAATTATGATCTGAATAAAGTGCGGTGCTGAACACATTTGACTGTTTGAACAACAGCTATAAAAAATCTATGTAGGCTCCTCTTCATGTGACTCTTTCATCTGTTTATTTAGTCATGTGTTAAGTTACTCCAGGTGCAGATAGTCCGGTGCCTGATTAGCATCACCTGTGGAGTGGGCCCGGCTGCAGCATCAGCAGGTGTCTGCTCCGTGACATGTTTGACTGATGTGAATGGGGCCTGTGCCACAGGGCAACTTCCAACTGTTGTTACGAGTGAGCTCTAGAACCACGTCCACACTGAAGGCTAACACACATACAACAGGCCGAGAGACAGGCCACAGATAGTGGACCATTAAGTCTTTTGCTATAATGGTCCCATTGATACCCATGCGTCATTTATTGTAACTCTATTAGTTTCCACCTTGAGCCGGTGCTCTTTATCTGTTTGTCAAGCTGACCAGAGTAAGAGACACGGCGCCGTTTTACCTTGAGCTATAATCCCAAAATGTGACATCAGCAGACTGCTTGCCGCTGATTGGCTATTCAGTGGCGTCACTCAATGAGTCATGAGAGCGTCTCCTTCATGAAAATCAAAACTGCCCTCTCTGAAACCCGACAACAACAAAAATGACATAAAAACAACAACGTGTTGGTCTGAGAAAAAGCTTTAGGCCAAGCAACAGGTGTACCATCGCCTCCATGTCCACACATGTTGTGGCGTTTGTGTCGGGTGCAAATGAGGTCGTGGACATCACAATCCCACACATGTTAGGTGGTGCTCATTTGTACTGGAAAGGAGCCCCTGATGTACCTGAGTCAATGAGACGTGTCAGTGCTCATCAACGCCATGACGTCATGTTGTTAGTGTGTAGTTGTACACACGGTGTTCATGTTCAGTGTTAACGTCTGATCTTCATGTTCTTCATGGACCTTTAAACAAGGTGAACTAGCAGTGAGCGTAGGCACCAGCACTGATACTGGTTATACTGGTTACAGTGGGAGAACAGGGGGATGATAATGAGAGACTGTAATAATCCAGAAGCACACATAAACTCACCATCACACACACACAGAGGAATATAACTCACATGTTTTATTTAACTCACACGTTCATTAGCAAACATGTTA
>NW_005188592.1:4372-9619 GCF_000239375.1 Pundamilia nyererei
TCATAATAAAAAAAATGATTAAACTTTACAGTTTGTTTCAAACTGCAGTGAGTTTGAGGATCTCTCAGTGAAACCTCTGAAAACAGGAAGCACTCAGAGAGCACACCCCTCCACCAATATTTATTTTTAAGGGAATATTTATATATATTCATTTAATTTTCTTTCATATTTTTAACATGCTGTCAGACGTCTGTAGTAAAGATCTGTCCAAATGCAGGCTTGTGTTAGTCACACGTGGATGGAAGCAACATTTTAATAGACTGTTATCATGACAGTGTCAGTGTTGTGAATGTTTTCATGTTGGTCCCTGTTTACTTTGGTGATGTGTGTGTGTGTGTGTGTGTGTGTGTGTGTGTGTGTGTGTGTGTGTGTGTGTGTGTTGGCCATGCATGAAGTGAACCAGCTCATAATCAAACATAGATCCAGCCTGAGAACATTGGGAATCAGCGGATTCTGCTGGTTGATTGATCACCTCTGGTTATCACAGATTAAACCAGCAGGTTATAAACTTTTATTTGATCAGCGAGTCACTCAGATATTCGTTCATACTGAGATCTGTTAAAACCTGCAACTCACATCCTGACTCACCAAACTCCAGTATAAAAAAGACTGATTTAAGTTGTGAGGGCACAAAGCTGTGAGCTGTTCCTCAGTCTGACGCTGTGATGTGTTATTTTATTATTATATAGATGCAAGAATTTTATTTGCCACGTGTGCACAGGACCAACAGTCCATGCACATTGGAATTCTTGTGCAGAGCTCTCCATGTCATAATTTTAACAATATTCAATTCAATTCAATTTTATTTATATAAATCACAACAAGTATATCTTACAATAATAATAGCTAGAGAGAAAAACCCAACAATCACATAACTCAGAAAGATCAATTGGAGAAAAAGAGTCTAGCTTAACATCAATGGTACTAAGAGTAGCTGTAGATAATGTTACATCTGTGGGATGATTACTGGTAATGTTTTCTCTAATCATTAAAATTTCATTTGTGAACACTGATCCTGTTTTTATTCCCCCTGGTGGGGAAGGTTACAAAGTTAAGGCACGTTTTTCTGGAGATTACAACGATTAAAGTCTCCCAGAACAATAACAGCAGCGCTTGGGTGTTTATTTTCGTGCTCGCTGTTCATGTCGTGCAGCTCCTTCAGTTAGCGGAGGGGGGGATGTGCACGACACTCACAATGATGCCCTGCAGCACTGTGGGCAAATAAAAAGGCCTTAACCTCAGAGTCAGACATTCCACATTTTCAGAGCAGGAGTTTGAAATGATCTCACAGTCTGTGCACCGTGATTGTTGACGAGGGCGGCTGAAGTAGATTTGTTTCTAATGCAGGACTTACTGTCTGTTTGTAGTATTGCTGTACTGAAGGATCAGAGCGCTTCCTCTGCTGTCCAACTTTACCTAGTAACTGATGACTCAGCTGTTTCTGATTGGCTGTCCTGCTGCAATAATCAGCTCTAAATATTTAACTTTTCAGACTGTGTGTAGATCGGTGTTTATTATTAATGTGACTTAAACCTGCAGACTCCAGTCAGACAGTCAAACTGGTTAAACTGGTTTAAAAACATTCCAGTCTTAAACTCTGACTGAGTGTGGATCTGGCAGAGCATCTGACTCTGAGCGTCTCTGCTGCCGTTCACATAAAAGACTTCTGCCTGTAGTAACAGCTGACACAGCAGCAGCTGCTTTTTTCCTATTGGCTGAACAGGAAGTGAAAGCACAGAGAGAGCGGGGACTTTCTGAGAGTTCAGGTGACCGATGGTAAACCTCAGAGACGCTGCTGCTATTTACGTCATGTGACTCAGTTCTCCAACACAGACACCTAACAGTCTGAGCTTCATGAAGCTCGCTGTTCTCTGGAAACATAAAAACTCCTCCACAGGTTTAACAGCTGTTCACCTCTGAGTCCTCAAAAATCAGTGGAAAGTGAACACGTGTCATAAACCTCAGACTTTAATCACACAGAGGATAAAACTCTGAGCCCAGACATATTCCTCCTGCTGCAAGTCAAATAAAGTGAAGTGTCAGTATTTTGTCCTCGAGTCACGTGGACGGTTAATAAACAGTCTGACTGCGATGGTTTCAGTGCTTCTGTGTCAGCAGCTTCAGAGGTGACTCTGCAGCTTTGGAGGACTTTTGGAAACTGCATCAGTGTAGAAGTTCACAGTCAGCAGGTCGGGACACTGAGGCCACTGCTGTTGTGATTTGACGTATATAAATAAAATTGAATTGAACTCCTGTTGGAAGGACATTCAAAGAACATAAAGAGTTCAGTGTTACAGACTGTGACACCTCTGAACCTGCACAGTCTGTAACTGGATCAAACAGAAGAGGGTATGAAGCTGCTGCAGGATCTCGATACAAGAAAAACTCCGTCATGGAAAGAGGTTAAAGTTTGCTCCATTTACACTTCATCTATCATCTATCCATCTCCATGCTTTCAGCAGGCTGAGGTGATAAATCTGCGTGGCCCCTCCCCTGTCCCACTGCGTGTGAAAATCCAATGGAGGGAACTTACGAATGATGGAGTTTAAAGTCTTATTCAGCCGCTCCCCAGCTCATCAGTCTGAACAGATTTAACACCCAGTAATTTGCAGTTCCTTTAGTGTGCGAGACATGAAGGGTGTGCCCTGGTCAGTCAGTATCTCTTTCGGGATGCTGACTCGGTAGATGACCTGAAATGGCGCCTGCACTAAACTCTTTGCAGAGATGGTGGATCTGGGTATCACGTTGCATAATCCACTAATACAAAGCGATGCACTCCGGTGAAATGGCCCGATGAGGTCCATGCCAATGCGCTCAAACAAGACCTCCATTAATGGTAACAGGTGCAAAGGTGCTTTTGGAAGGGATGCCGGGCCAATAAAATGGGGCCCTTATTCATTGCTGTATAATGAGCCTGGAAAATCATTTCACCAGCAACACTGTACACTGGGTGTGTGTCTCCTCCATGCCAGTGTCGCGACTCACTTGGCAAAGCCTTTCAATAATACGAAGCACAGGTAGTTTCAGTCCAGGGTGCATCACATGACCATCAGCTTCTATCATTTGGTCAAAGGCTGAACACATGGTGTCATCACGAGAGTGCTCCCGTGGGCAAATCTCCCGTGGGGTGGATTTCCAGAGCTGGCGGGACCTCACTCGAAGGACCTGCGTCCTTTGGCACTATGGGATATCAAGATCCATCCAGATGATCTTTGGCAGGCGTGACTGCCGCCTCCACACACCACGTGACAGCATACCCACCACGCCATCCCAGCATTGTTGGCAAAGTGCTTAGTGGGTCATATGGTTGTTGTTTTATTCTCTGTATGTATTATTGTAGGGTCTACCTGACAAAATGAACTAACAGCATGTTAGTACCGCATTGAGCTGCTACTTCTAAATGTTGGAACACTGAGCTACAAGCTGTTACGCTGTTAGACTAGATTTATATATCTCGGACCACACACAGCCCACTGACTACATCTCCGCTTTCTTCAGGAAGAAATCTCAAGACTCTTTATATTGTAAGAAATAAATATTTAAAATTACACAATGTTCTGGTATTTCATTACCCAGACCTTCTGTTTTTTTTAACTGTAGTTGTAAAAAAAAGAAATTTCTTTAGCAGAAACTGAAAAACACTTTTCTGTAATTTAATAGTTTGCTTAATTACTTTGTGTAGAACTGACAGCCTAACGGAGGTTTTTAATCAGTAAGAAAAACTGTAACACTTGTGATAATACAGTTAATCCTGTGAGACACCGAGCCATGGCTCTGTGCTGCATGCACACATTTCTGCATCTCTGCATTGTGTATATAGTTTATTTTATGTAATATTCAACACTGCACTGTTAATTTAAGCTTTTCTTACACAGCAGTGTAAAATATGAATTAATCACACTTTACACTAATCTCCCATTCAAATCAAGATGTTGTGAAATTATCTGATCACACTGTGGTACTTAGTCTTTACCTGCAAAGTGTCAGCTGCTGCGATGCTCACCAACTGCAGATTAATACAAGACAGTGGAGATGCTGGTGGATCCTGGTGGAGGATTGAATTGAACTGAATTAAAAAATGAACTCCTTCAAATACCTGCAAGTTCATACTGACAGTGATCTCAGCTGGAGAACACAAGCAAACAGTGTCTGTGCTCTGATCCGTCAGCATCTACACTCTGGTTGTTTGGCGTTCACAGTGATATCATGATGATTTTTTACAGAGCAACAGTTGAGTCGATCTTAAGGTATAACACTGCACGCTGGTTTGGTAATTTAACTGTAAAATCAAAAGCTCACATTTAAACTTTGATTAGGACAGCAGGGAGGATTATGGGCACGACAGCTCCTGTAAACCCCCAAGAACTACTAGAACATCCTCAGACAGGCAGACGGCATTTTAACCTCTCATGTTCTGCATTCTGACTACGTTTTACTAAACTGGGGGCAAGGTGCAGAGTTTCTTACCGCTACAAGCATTCATTTCTTCCCTTATCAGTTAGGATTATTAATGAACGTACACAGCAAATTCAAAAGTGTTAAATGTTTTGGTGTTGGTAGTCTTCTTGCAAAAGTAGAGTTAATTTTACTCTAAGCAGAGTCACATTCTTTTAATGTAACTCTGAGGTGTAAAATGATAGTAGTGAAAATCGAGTGTTAAAAATGAGTGTTTCTCTGTCAAATCTGGAGGTGTTACAATGGAAACATTAACTCTTGACCTCTTAACTCTGATACCACTCTCTAACGTCCGACACCGATATCATAAATTTGGATATCTGCCGATACCGATATGAATCTGATATAGCGTGTTTTGTAATCAATAAAACTGTTTTTTATAAATATCTTGCTGCATTCTGTATAAGTTCATACTCAAGTTTTAAAAAACAAGAGACTGAAGCTACTCTGTTATAGCTGTATGCAAAAAACACACTGCAGCCAAAACATTTTATAGTTCAGCAACACTGATCAATCTAGTAAAGTTAAACCTGCACCATCCTCCCTATTCTGGTATTTTAAAGAGTACTTACCTACCTAACTCATAGGGTTTCCAACTCCCAGCAAAAACGTTAGGGAACCACCCCCCGCTCTTAATCGATGTAAACTTTAATTTAATGCACGAGTAAAACAAATGCACAGAAATCAATTATTTTTCCACAGTATTTAAATAGATTCAACATCTTTCTTCAACAGAATTGCAGACTGCACAGATGGTACCTTCCCAAAGGAAAAAGTACTATAGCTTACTAG
>NW_005188592.1:10443-13163 GCF_000239375.1 Pundamilia nyererei
CTACCTGATGACCTGGACTCCTGGGCTATTTAAGCTCAGGACTCAGAAGGCTTCTTTGCTGGATTGTTAAGTTACTCTTGTCAGTACAGCCCTGTTAAACCCTGTTTCTCGTGTGATGACTCTGTTTATTTTAACAGCAGTTCTCTTGTGCTCAGGTTCTCGGACTTGTCTGTACACCCGATCTGTTTCCCTAGTGGCGTGGAGTGGAGTGAGAGACCAAACAAACGTGTGGGAAAACCATACGAGAGGAGCGAGTGAGCGGAGCGTGTGTTGGACTTTCTCCCCTTTCCCCCGGACCGTTGCATACCCCTGCCCTGTACACCGTACATACTTTCACGTGGTGTTTTGTAAATACATTGACGACTGCTATTCTAGTTGCGCTGGTCTGCGCCTGAGTCCATTTCCACCTGCGTGACATTAAGTTACCACAGAGAGAATGTGAACAATAAAACCTAAAACAAAGATTCAGATTTAATCTGTTGGGGCAGTCTGTGTGTTGATGGGTTCATGGCCTTAAGTGGTGTGTAGCGTCTGTGCTGCATTCAGCTGTAATGCAGGGTCGTCCTGAATGATTTTCCAGGAGGCTCATTATAACCCCGTGACAGGGCGTATGGGATGTGACAGACCTCTGGAGCAATTAATGCCCTGGTTTTATTGGCTGGGCATTCAGGCAGGATATGCACCAATGGGGCATGTCCTAGGGGGGCTGAAACCTGCTAGCAAGGGCTCTCTGGTCAGTTTTTCATCTTTACCTGGCTAGTGGTCAAGGTATCCTTGGCTAAAGAGCAAGCTGATTTAAGGCAATTTCTCATTTTGGCAACACACTCATGTCCAAACCCAGGTTCAGCAGGACTGAACCCCAATGATTCTTGCACTGCTTCATGCACAGCACACGACAGAAATGGGATGTCTTCATTCCACTTCCTGCCTTTATCCAGACAGTTTTTGTGGAGCATGGACTTTAACGTCTGCTGAAATCTTTCAAGTGCTCGCTGACTTTCAGGGACTTGGAGACTTTATAAACGTGACAGATAGGACAGTATAGTGCTACATCAGATTTGAGTCCTGGCCAGAAAAGGACTTTATAATAAGTTTTATTTATGCCCAAGTGCGCTGACAGTGGATGATCATCTGTTAAAGCTGCCTACAAAATGCCACCAAAGAAGGTCACAGTCTGAGGACTGGATAGAGGAGATTATGAAATCTATAAATTATATGTCAGGAGAGCTTTCTAACATCTACAAACAACAGAAGTTGCTATTGGACATGATGGGACAGAATAAAGAACTACAGAAACTAAATGAAGAAAAGGACAAAAATAGCCTTACTTGAGTCCCGAGGGCAGATCTAGAGCATCCGTATGAATGAGTTGATAGTAAGTGGATTGGAGACAAAACAGTGTATGCCAGAGCTGTAGTAGCAGAGGAAGGCAGTGAGCCTATAGAAGTTGACACTGACAAATTTTCTTTTTTTTCAGCTGCAAGGGAATAACTATTAATAGTAAAAACACTGCGACTTGCCATTCTCTGCCTTAATAACAGTGGAAACCATCTATAATAATACGCTTTGTGAATAGAAAACCAAAAATGGAGCTACTAAGACAGGCTAAGAAGCTGAGAGGAACCTGTGTCTACATAAACGAGCATCTGACAAAGAAAAATGCTGACATAGCACGACAAGCACGAATACTAAGAAGACAAAACAAGATTCAATCAACATGGACTGCAAACTGCAAGGTCTGCATCAAACTCTGCTTAAAGGAAGATCTCAGAAACCGACTCCACCAGGGTGGCATGAGGGCCCGACATCCACAGGTGGGGGTTGTGCTTGCAGCCCAACACTGTGCAGGACGTTTAGCATTTCCCAGAGAGCACCAAGATTGGTAACTTCGCCACTGGCGCCCTGTGCTCCTCACAGATGAAAGTAGGTTCACACTGAGCACATGTGACAGACGTGACAGAGTCTGGAGACGCCGTGGAGAACCTTCTGCTGCCTGCAACATCCTCCAGCATGATGGTTTGGTAGTGGGTCAGTTTTGGTGTGGGGTGGCATTTCTTTGTGGGGCCGCACAGCCCTCCATGTGCTCGGCAGAGGCAGCCTGACTGCCATTAGGTACTGAGATGAGATCCTCAGACAGCTTGTGAGACCACTGCTGGTGCGGTTGGCCACGGGTCCCTCCTAATGCAAGACAATACGAGACCTCATGTAGCTGGAGTGTGTCAGCAGTTCCTGCAAAATGACGGCATTGATGCTGTGGACTGGCGCGCCCATTCCCCAGACCTGAATCCAATTGAGCACATCTGGGACATCGTGTCTCACTCCATCCACCAACTGCACCACAGACTGTCCAGGAGTTGGTGGATGCTTTAGTCCTGGTCTGGGAGGAGATCCCTCAGGAGACCATCCACCACCTCGTCCGGAGCATGCCCAGGTGTTGTAGGGAGGTCATACAGGCACGTGGAGGCCACTCACACTACTGAGCCTCATTTTGATGTGTTTTAAGGACACGACATCAACGTTGGATCAGCCTGTCCTATGTTTTTTCCAAATCCAAATCCAGGCCTACATGGATTGATTCATTTAACTTCCATTGATAATTTTTGTGATTTTTGTTGTCAGCACATTCAACTGTGTAAAGAACAAAATATTTAATCAGAATATTTCACCCATGCAGATCTGGGATGTCTTATTATGTATTCCCTTTATTTCTTTGAGCAGTA
>NW_005188592.1:14650-16498 GCF_000239375.1 Pundamilia nyererei
ACACGTGTGTGATAACCTCAGACTTTAGTCATAGAGACACAAACAGTTAAATACTGTGACATCTCTGAACCTGCAGAGTCTTGAAGTGGATCGAACAGAAGAGGATATAAAGCTGCTGCAGGACCTCTGGAAACAAAGGAACTGAAAAGAGTCGTCAGTGGAAAGAGGCTAAAGTTAGCTCCACTTCCACTTCACCATCCACCCAAACATCCATCTATCATGCATACATCCACCGTTTTGCTGTCTGATTAAAAGCCTTCTATGTCCTTTAGTCACAATAAAACCATGATGTTTTACATTGAAAGTGATCAGAAACATCCAGCCTCTGATGATTCATCTTTATCTACAGTTTGTTTCTTGTATTGAAGGCAGGATCCAAACATCGAGCTTCATATTATCCATATTTCCATCTTCACTGGCTGCTGCTGTTTGCTCATTAATCACTGATTATGTACAAATGTGCTTGAAATAAATGATGAATTAATTGTAAAGGTTGTCAGTCCTGTGTGTGCTCAGCCTCATGAAGGTGCAGCGTGTTCCTGACCCACACTGTTTATACGTTTACATGTGTGGGTTTAGTTTGATAAGTTATGTATTTAGTTATTAAACTCATTGTAACACAAATGGAGGAACAACAACACATAAATACAGCTGTTTAGTTTGTATCAGTGTTTATCACACATGATTGATATGAAGACGTAGAGATGAGACACAAACATGAACAGTTCCTGTTCCCTCATACAAATATATTATTGAACTATTATGTTCATACAGCACCAGGTTCACTCAGCTTTGATAGGGACGTCCTTCAAAGAGCTGCTTGTTGCTGCACAACACAAGCATGTGTACCTGAGTGAAGTATGTGGACTTTTCCTACTTGATTTAAAAGGAATATTCACATTTATAAATCCACAGTTCACATTTATGTGTTTACAGTTGATATGATTTTGATTCATCTTCGAGCAGTTAAAGTGAACCTGAATTACCTCCCTGATAAACTAAGAACATCATCCACCTATAAAGTGAAAATAAACGTGTGTCACTGCTCAGCTGGTTGGACTGAACTACAGCCTGCTGCAGCTGCAGCACTGACCCTCCTCACATCACAAACAGTGCATGAAGAATAATCACATTTACTGAACATATTAATGTTTTATAAGACTGGAAGCTCTCGGTGAGCACAGATATTTGCTGCATGCAGGAGAAACTGTGATACAGCAGGAAGCTTCTGGAAATATCAAAAACCAGCACATGTTGGTCTGACGGTGGCTCCTGTATTTACTCTAAACAACTTTGTCTGGTTGACTTGATTAGCATTTGTTTTAGGTCTTTGTTTCTTATTAAAGTCTTAAAATGATGTGATGTTCTTGACTGCTGCTGTTTGGTGTTTTCAGATGATGAGGTTGACTATTTGTTCCTGTCAGACAAATGTCTGTCTAAGCTGAAAGATCCATGAATGAACCACGGACCTCCACCCTGCACCAGACTGAAGAAGGACACAGCTCCTGGACTCCTCAGTGAAGCTAGAAAGATCTGAACTCTAGCTGTGCCGTGGTCAGGACCAGCCCAGGCTTCGGGTCCATGGAGCACACTGAGCACCCAACCAAAGGCTCCACTGAGCTCCACCAGGATCTAAACCCAGGACCACAGCATGAAGCACTGGCAGACGGTCCTGACTCCACCCCTCGCTGTCAGGAGTTCATCCACTATTTCAGCCTCCAGGATGAACTAAGTGTCCATGGTGGAGGACAGCCTATGGTCTCCATCTCCAGGGAATTCAAATGGATCAGACTCCTGAAGGAAACCTGCACCTCTCCAAGTGACACCTCAAGAATATCACAGCCTCAG
>NW_005188593.1:0-7630 GCF_000239375.1 Pundamilia nyererei
GTTTAAAATTAATGTAATATAGTATTGGCCATACTATATGATGTATTGCTTGTCTTTGTTTAATAATACAGAAGACAAAGACCTTAAAAAATAATCGCATATCGCATCGCAATCGCAATATTGGGGCAAAAAATCGCAATTAGATTATTTTCCATAATCGTTCAGCCCTAGACGGTAGTTACGGATTAGCTTACAAACACGTTTAACGGGTCCTTCTGTCGGGTAGTCCAGTTTACTGAAGAACACCTCAGGCTGTCAGTTTAAAACAGTCGGTCATGTTTTCGTAATGTAAACGCTGGTCCTCCTCTCAGAGCCTACGCTCTATCTGCTATTCCCGAACAGAGATACGCAAGTTTCTCCGTGACTGCAGCTGCCAGTCAAAGCTGTTATGATGACGTTTCACCCCAATTTAACATCACCGCGGTAGGAATTAGAATCAAACTTATGTGAGAGGAGACCCCTTGGACATAAATCAGCGTGATGAGAACTATTGAAAACAAAAGAAAGAATCTTTGGAAAAAAAATTTCTGAGGAGAATTAATTAATTTTAGTCTGACCCCAATCCCATCGCTAACATGGAGGAGACGGGGTTTATGACCTATACTGCAGCCAGACACCGGGGGGCGATAGAGATGTTTTGGCTTCATTTTTGGGAGCTGTCGCGTCGTCCATCTTTTATACAGTCATTGGTGTTGAGCGCTGTCACTACCCGATCCGTACCAGAAACCCGATCGGTACCCCGCATGTGCGAAAGGTGTCTACTTCCGGTCGTAGCGTTTTACGATAGTTATGGGTCATGCACACACATGCACTGTTATACAAAGATGAAGACGAAACTTTTTCTGGCTTGTTCCATTTCAGAAGCTGAAAAAGGTTCATGTCCTCATATCCTTAAAAACAAAAACTGTGTTTCATCTTATATTTTTTAATTGGTTGTCCCACAAGAGCGGTGGCAAGCCCCACAACCTAGTAAAGTAAGAGTAAACTCATAATTATCTTTTTACAACATGAAGTAAAATTTTCTAAAATAATACTTTTTGATCCCTAGAGTAGAGTTACAGATACTAGCCATGCCATGATGTTGTGACCCAACACCTTTTGGCTATTTTTCTTAAATACTAACCCACATGTATTTTCTAAATTATTACTATCAACTTTGTAGTTTTGCTTTCCCTACAGTATCCAATACTGACAGACCACAAAGTGAATTGTAATATTTGGTAAAACAAGCAACTTTCTACAAGTAATACAAATTGGCTAGTAGGCATAATGGAAATGTAAGGAATTACTAGCAGTGTGCTCCACATACTTTTTTGTACTACATTTTTGTTAAGTCATGGTCTAGCATGCAGGACGTGAATGCTATTGCTATTTGAACTGCTCAGCCACGGTGGCCAGCATTGCAAAACAGAAGGGAGAGAAAAGGGGAGATTGAGTGAGAGAGTTAAGAATACTACATTTTCCTCCAACAATGCATTGGTGCCATTGCTGTAAACAGTCTGGTGTAAGATGATGGTTTTTGCAGAAGTGCTGGGGAAATGGGGGGGAAGATGTTTGATGCTCAGGCTGAGCCTGGGCTGGGGAGCATTTCTCATGCTACATGGGATTTGGAGCTTTGTTTTTGGCTGTGTCTCAAGTATGGCCTAATTTATTGAGCCAATATTTGTCTGCCATGCTGTGATGTGTGTGTATACTGCCTTCTAGTAACTTGTTGCTATACAATACCAAACCCTTTTTCCTTTTAGTGTTTTTGCTGCACACTTTAATTTCTTGCTACAGGGCTCGCAAAATCGCTAGCCCGACGTCCCGGAGCTAGCGATATCTCCGGTCGGGCGACCAAAATCTGTCTCAGCCCCGCCCGTTGGGTTATCATATAGCCCGACGGGCTATATGATAGCTTTTCTTATGTTGGTATGGACATTTGTACAGTTAATGATGTAATAGAGGTGCATCAACAACTTTACATTGACAACCTACAACCGGTTCAGTTACAAGCAGCATGGGCTGTACAGGGGGATGCTTCCTTAAGTGAAACAGAACGGGAGCAATTCAGGTCAAAAATAGGACAGATTTTGTGGGTTGCCAAACAAACGAGGCCAGATGTTAT
This sequence comes from Pundamilia nyererei, assembly GCF_000239375.1. NCBI lineage: Eukaryota > Metazoa > Chordata > Actinopteri > Cichliformes > Cichlidae > Pundamilia > Pundamilia nyererei. The sequence continues at coordinate 2,108 of NW_005188593.1, forward strand.
GTTTGACATATACAGCCTGGCATCTAATATTAAAGATGCAACTGTGCAGTCCATTCATGATGTGAACAAAGTTATCCGTAAACTTAAGGCAGAGAAAGTGACTCTTAAGTTTCAGCACTTGGGTAACAGTGAGGATTTGGCATTGGTTGTTTTCAGTGTCGCATCATTTGGCAACCTTCCTGATGGCGGTACTCAAGCAGGGGCATTAATTGCCCTTATGGGTAAAGGAGGAAAGTTTTGTCCTCTCTTTTGACAGTCTAAAAAGATCAGGCGTGTGGTCAGAAGTACACTGGCAGGAGAAACTCTTGCCATGTCAGATGGAATAGACAGTGCAGTCTTCCAGGCAACACTTTTTTCTGAGCTTACAACTGATAACACTGGTCTGAATGCTCTTCTGTTGATCTGTGTGACTGACAATCATTCCTTGTTTGATGCACTCAAGTCCACTAAGCAGGTTACAGAGAAGAGACAGAGGCTAGAAATGAGCAGCAAAAAGAGCTCATACAAGCCAAGGAAATCAGACTGTTGGTCAGATTCCAAATCCCAACTTGCTGATTGTCTGACAAAAAAGGGAGTTTCACCTTTAACCCTCCTAAAAGCACTAGACGAAGGACTCTGGATACTGTGATCCTTTGTTTACTAAGTTTTCTTTGCATTAAAATGCACTATTGTTTATTTTGTGCAGTGATAGTATGCTTTAAGTAAAGTACATTGAAATGTTTTCTGAATGTTCAACAATGTTGACAATTTTTTTATTTACATATATATTTATGCAAATGTTTTAAAGAGGTGTTTATATTTTTATTTTAAAAAAGAAAGAGGGAGATTGTTAACTTGTTATTTTCTGTTATATCGCGAGAGTACTGTTGCCCGTGAGGAGTTGTTGTTTTTGTGTACGTGGTGTATGATGGCGTAAAGAATAAAGCGCTTGGAGTGAGACTACGACGTGTCTTTTGACTTTACAATCTGTATGTCAAATCATGGGCGAGATACTAACATGAAGTTTCTCTCTGATACGTCTATTGGAGTTTGAATGTTAAAGCACTTAAGCATGGAAAAGAGTCCTTGTGTGAATGAGATAAGTATAAAGTACTTTGAGCGCTCAAGTAGAATAGAAAAGAGCTATATAAGAACCAGTGGAAAACCTAGGTCATGCGTTTATTACTTCTGGCCTGGACTATTGTATGTCACTATTATAAGGATGTCTTAAAAACATTTAATCCAAAATGTTGCAGCCAGAGTATATCTTTGCTTCCTCGTTTCAAGGACATTGAAGTGCCTCCCCAAGAGTGTAAACATTTATCCACTCTCTCTGTCAGAGTTTTTTGTTAACATGAATGTTCAAGATGTTCAATAAACATGTTAAGTGCATATATTTTCCCTTTTTTCTCCAGTCTGTTTGCTCATGCAAAATGAAATGTGATTAATATAGAATAAAAATGAATGATATTTAATCGTGATTAATCAAAATTAATCCACAGTAACCCTGTGATGAATCTGATTAAACATTTTAACTGTTTGACAGCACTAATATATATTATATATTTGTGTGTACTTTTTTTTTTAAAGTTGTATTTCACAGGAGAGAACCTGTGCTAAAAGATTAAAGAAAACTATTCAAATTCTCTTTGAATTTAAGCATACATTCTTTGTTTATTCTGCATTTACTTCCTTATATTGCATAAATGTCAGTTACAAGCTTGAATATAAAGTTTAAAAAAATGTAACTGCAACCATGCTCTTGATCAAGTAATTGTGATTAATTACAGAAAATTGTGAGATTAATTAGTTTTTTTTTGGATTTTTTTCAAATCTATTGACAGCACTAGTTTTTAGAATTAATGAATCAATATAGCATTATTCAAACTAAAATCGATTTAAATCAGGAAATTCACTTTATAAAGCCAAGAGTTGGAACACCTCTAGGAATTAGTAGCACCAACTTTCAATACATTAATATAAGATATGATGGGTCCTGATTATTCAAGACCTTGTATGCAAGGAGAAGGATTTTAAACTAATTCTGGATTTAACAGGGAGCTAATGAAGAAAAGCCAGGATAGGAGAAATATGCTTTCTCTAGTCTGTCAGTCTGTCTAGTCTGTCAGTATTCTTGCTGCTACATTTTGGATGAACCAAAGCCTTTTCAGGATATTTTTGTGGCAGCCTCATAATAATGAATTACAGTAGTCCAGCCTAGAAATAATAAATGTATAAACTAGTTTTTCAGCATCCCTGAGACAGGATGTTTCTAATTTTAGAGATATTGCAAAAATGGAAGAAAGTGTTCCTAGGCATTTGTTTAATATGCGCATTGTAGGAAAAAAAAAACAATTTCAAGATTCCTCATTGTTACTGGAGGTTATAATGCCAACCAAAGTAAGCATCTGGTTAGATGCCATACTCCTAAGAGATCTTTTATGCCTAAGTTTAATACAATAATCTCAGTTTTATCTGAATTCAGAAACAGAAAATTAGAGGTCATCAAGGTCGTTCCCACTAAACATGGGATGTGTCAGATAGATACGTGGATCATTTCTATATTGGGTCCGTTGCTCCATGACCAATTCTGGACATAAGTTTTCTAAACTAAGCCCACAATTTGGACATCCAACCATGACCCAACCTGGTTGTCAATATGATGTTCAATTTAAGATATGTCTGAAAAAATCTGATTTCCTGGCTGCTTGGGACGATCTGCGTGTTTGGGCGTGCTCTCTGCAATATCAAATGTGGAGCTACCCAGTGTGGTAGTTCCACACTGAGTAGCTTGTGAATAAGGTAGTAACCAAAAGAAAGAAACCACATGAAAATTGTTCTGCTGAGGAAATATGTTTTAATTTTGTACTGATCTCTGTGTAGAAATGTGACAAAAAACTGCAACATCTCAGTTAAGATTGGTTTCAATAAAATATGAGTATTACTATAGAGGAACAGAAAGGGACTTAAACATGCAAGGTGAGGACTCAGTGAAGAGTTACAGGGCAGGGTCGAATTTTTGGACTATGTTCAAAGCATTGCACCATCTGCCTGGGACTATTATGCACTAGTTCTGAAAACATTTCCCACTCTCATTCCCAATAAATAAAACACCTCAAATGTCACAAGCCCCATATACTCTTGGAACCAAAACTTTTGTAGGTTTAACACTAAACAGAAAAATAGTACATTTAACACTAATCTTCATAAATCATATTTATGTGATTTAAATACTCTTCCCCCCAAATTTTGTGCCATGAAAGGGACACTCCTTATGGAAAAAGCCCAGCCACAAAATATATCTGTCCATGCTTTTCAGCTACTCTTTACTGTTTTTCTATTCTCTATTCTATTCTATTCCCTTCTGAGTTGTACCAAGAATCTGGTCTTCTCTGATTCAATGCTTGTTTTTTCAAAGGGACCAACAGTATTGAGTGTCATACACAGTGAGGCTGCAGCACTGTCAACAAGATAGCTGACTTGTGTGGGAATTGTAGGTAGGTGTCCTCTACTGTAATGGTACATGAAATGCAAGTAAACAATAGGTTCATGACTTTCTTAGATGTGGTTACAGCACTTTTGATATCAATTGTGATAAAATTTCTCAAAAAGTAACATAGTCCACATATAAATACTAACATTTAAAAAAAATGGTAGGAGCAAAGAAGATTTGAAGAAGTACTATTAAATGTTTATTTTCTGTATGCCAGAAAGGTGTAATTAAAATAATGAATGGGTTTATTTATATTTGAGAGAAGTCAGTTGACTTTATTAATAAATTAAATGTTTTAATGAAGCTGCCCTTGTCAACATCTTTATCAATAGCCACACACTGTAATGACTGTAGTAGGCTTTGTGTTGGTTCACCTGATTTGAGGAAACTTGACACAACACAGGGGTGTTCAGCTTGGTGCAACACCATGTCTTTTTAGTTCTTTTTGTATTTCCCTTTGCATTTTCAGCTGGTTATTTGCTTACTATACTATTGTTCTCAAAGACAGGGGGAGGCATAATTAAGCAACTGGCCACAGCTGCAATAACCAGCCTCACTTCATTTACGTGTGAATTATATTTCTGCATCAGATCTACGTCATAACTTAAGCCATAACTGGGAGTCCCATTTTAACCCTTCGCCACAAGCTTCTACGTAGCCTGGTGTGCAACTCTTGAGAAATGTAACTACATGTCGGTTTGATGCATACCACAACAATTGGAATGTAACGTTGCAGTATAGGGATTAAAAGGCGATTCTGATTACCATCTAAGTTTGGATGTAGATTTCCTGAGAAGTCTAAATCAAGCATTTAGGCCAGGGAGCCATCTGGCCTAGCCTACTGCTACCCCTAGTGCCACAAGTGGGAGAAAAAAAATCTGTGGCCGATTTTCTCTAACCAGTCTAGAGGGAAGACCCACCCCGAAGTCAGCATCAACCTAGCATCACCACTGAGTGCAGCACAGACACTACATGTCCCTATCTGTTGTGAGCGCACCACTAAGCATTGTCCCACCAAGTTATCCTGCCTAATCCATTAATCTTGAAAGATTAGGGGTGGACAAGGTGATAGCTCTTGTTAGTAAGAGCAAAGGAACCTGCCATAGCACCCACTATTCCCTTGGCCACTGGTATGCCTTGGCTGTGTCTTTGATTAATACAATGGAAGACTGCTGCCCCTCCCTTTCTGCTTGTGTTTAGAAGATAATGACAAAGTATGTGTAATTTGTGGGCGCAGTTGTAAATGGTACATGCACTAACATTCATACAGCACTTTTCTTGTCTGGTAACCACTGAAAGCACCCCTTACAACACTTTATCAGATGCAAACTAACACTAATTGGTGGTGACAATTTTGTAATGTCTTGCTGAAGAACTCCTCAAGCAGGCTTGACTAGTAGGGGATTGGACCATTGAACTTCAGTCCCACAACCCTCTCAGGCTGTGATGTCTTTCCTTAATTGTAGTTTCATTTTAGTAGTTGGAATTGACTGCAGTCATTAAGTATCCAATCCTTATTCACACAATTCCTTTACATTTTTTTGCAGATGTTATTTCTCCTACACTCTTCAGCCCTTACTTCCGGCGGCTGACTTTTGATGTGTCCTCTATGGAGAAGAATGCCTCCAACTTGGTGAAGGCAGAGCTCAGGATCTTCCGTCTTCAAAACCCTGGGGCCCGAGTGTCTGAGCAACGAATTGAGCTCTATCAGGTACAAACACTTTTGTCTGGAGTAACATTCATTATGCCATATTTCCTAAATATGAGTTGCTTTGTGTTTTATAAAGACTAGGAAGGATTGCTTAATATAATTTTAAAATGCAAAGATTTTTTACATTGCAAAAAAATATATTCTGATTTTTGTACCGTATTTTCACGACCATAAGGCGCACTTAAAAGTCTTAGATTTTCTTCAAAAAGTGCGGCGCGCCCTATGGCGCGGTGCGCCCTATGTGTTGTAAGAAGGACGTAGTAGAGAACACCATGAGAACGTTAAAGGGTGAAGTGTGGGCGTTGATCGTATATACCGGGACAATCGCACATACCTGTAT
>NW_005188593.1:8969-16461 GCF_000239375.1 Pundamilia nyererei
CAATAGAAATGTGAGTAAGGTACCGAATTCAGGTTTGCTCCCGCTTTATTTTTAAATACGCATACGGTACTTGTATGCGCCCTATGGTCCAGTGCGCCTTATGTGTGTGTTAAATACAGTAATGGCACACATAACTGAGACTGCGCCTTTTAGCACAGTGCGCCTTATGGTCGTGAAAATACGGTAGGTTCTTTTTCATAAACTTTGAAGATTCTTAATGATTAGTATAATGAGATTATCAGAATGGGAGCCCTGTGGAATTGTATAACTAACTTTTGTGTGTGGAAGGCTCATCATTTAAATTTTAAAAATTAATTAATCCAATAAATATGACTCAAATCACTGTAGTATAGTTTTTATTCTCAGTTGTTCCACTGTAATTCAATTTTGCGATTACTGGTGTCAAAAGCAACAATGATCCAGCAGGACATGCATAGAGACAGTCCATTGTCTGGCGCCATTAGGAGATTGTTAGTAACTGACTGGACATCCGTTTTTGTGCTAACTGAAACTTTTCAAACAATTGATTCCTTTCACAGACACAGGGATTTTAAAGGACTTTATCAGTAAAAGGAATGTTGGTTGTAGGTCTAAAGCACTCAATTACACTCAACAAAAATATAAACGCAACTTCTGTTTTTGCTGCAATTTTTCATGAGCTGAACTTAAAGATCTGAAACATTTTCGACATACACAAAGGACCCATTACTATCAAATATTGTTCAGAAATCTGTCTAAATCCGTGTAAGTGAGAACTTCTCGTTTGCCGAAATAATCCATCCCACCTCACAGATGTGGCATGTCAAGGTGCTGATTAGCAAGCATGAATATGGCACAGGTGTGCCTTAGACTGCCGCAAATCAAAGGCCACTCTGAAATATGCAGTTTGATCACACAGCACAATGCTACAGATGTCGCAGCTTTTGAGGGAGTGTGCAATTGGCATGCTGACTGCAGGAATGTCTACCAGAACTGTTGTTTGTGAAATGAATGTTCATTTCTCTGCCATAAGCCATCTTCAAAGGCGTTTCAGAGAATTTGGCAGTACATCCAACCGGCCTCACAATCGCAGACCACATGTAACCACACCAGCCCAGGACCTCCACATCCAGCATGATCACGTCAACGTTGTGGATTGAGTGGCCCATGATGGCGGTGGGGTTATGGACAATGAACACAAGTGCATTTTATTGTTGGCATTTTGAATGCACAGAGATACCTTGTTGAGATCCTGAGGACCATTGTTGTGCCATTTATCCATGATCATAACCTCATGTTACAGCATGATAATGCACAGCCCCATATTGCAAGGATCTGTACACAATTCCTTGGAAGCTGAAAACATCCCAGTTCTTTCATGGCCAGCATACTCACCAGACTGTTTGGGACGCTCAGCTCAGCATATATGACAGCATGTTCCAGTTCCTGCCAATATTCAGCAACTTTGTACAAGTATTGAAGAGGAGTTCACCAACATTCCACAGCCCACAATCAACAACCTGATCAACTCTATGCCCACTGCACACCATTTTCCTTACTGTGTGAGGCACCATTGTGAGAGAAATGGTGGCCACACCAGATATTGACTGGTTTTGCGACATCTGTAGCATTGTGCTGTGTTATCAAACTGCATATATCAGAGTGACCTAAGGCGCACCTGTGCAATATTCATGCTACCTAATCAGCACCTTGACATGCCACACCTGTAAGGTGGGATGGATTATCTCGGCAAACGAGAAGTTCTCACTAACACAGATTTAGACAGATTTGTGCACAATATTTGATAGTAATGGGTCCTTTGTGTATGTAGAAAATGTTTCAGATCTTTAAGTTCTGCTCATGAAAAATTGGAGCAAAAACAAAAGTGTTGCGTTCACATTTTTGTTCAGTGAAAATACTTGATTACAGAAGGTCTAAAAGCCTGTGGTGTGCAGCCTGCTATATGACCCTACTACCGTATTTTTCGGACCATAAGGCGCACCGAATTATAAGGCGCACTGTCGATAAACGGGTCTGTTTTCATACATAAGGTGCACCAGATTATAAGGCGCATTAAGCGAAACAAAACAGTCAGGTAAGCCAAACTTTACTCAACTTACTCTTCTTGCTTCCTCCACTTCTGTACCATTGATTCATTAATGTTGAATTCTCTCACAGCTGCTCTATTCCCATGTTGTTACAGTATATTAATGACTAATGTTGTGTTGTGAATGGATTATCTCAGTTTTCTCCTGACTGAAGTTTGGTCCGTTTAAAGCATCCTGCCATGTGATTGCATTTGTCCCTAACCTTCTGGAACCCCCCCATTAACTTTTATCAAGTGGAAAAAAGTTAGCATTCATCTTGAAGCTTCACTGTGTTTGTTATGATGTGTCGCTAGCGATCACGTAGCATTATATACCAGCTAGTCCAACCCTACAAAAGTCACTGCTGTTAAGTTTTCTGTCGGAAGCAATAGCAGAGCTGTAGGTTTAAATTTTTTCAGAAATCTTTCTGTCAGAACATGGTATATCATGTTTAGGTCGAAACTAGCGAGCTAACTTCCTGCTAACTTCTAACTCTATTAAATTTAATCAATTCTGTTGTCATGGATGCCTGGATGTTTAACTTAATTCTTACACCTGGTAAAGCAGCAACACTGATCATTCTATTAAAGATGGGGTGGCTGTAGCTCAGGTTGCAGAGCAGGTCAGCCACTAATCAGAAGGTTGGTGGTTCGATCCCAGGCTGCCTCCTGACTGCATGCCAAATATCCTTGGGCAAGATACTAACCCCATGTTTGCCTACTGGTGGTGGTCAGAGGGCCCGGTGGCGCCAGTGTCCGGCAGCCTCGCCTCTGTCAGTGTGCCCCAGGGTAGCTGTGGCTACAATGTAGCTTGCCATCACCAGTGTGTGAATGACTGAATGTAGTGTGTAGCGCTTTGGGGTCCTTAGGGACTAGAAAAGCGCTATACAAATGCAGGCCATTTACCATTTAAAGATGAAAGAATTTAGACAGTTTTTAACTCTCAGTGATGCCGCAGTGACTTTGGGACCTAGAGCGGACAGAGTTTTGAACCCAGATTACTCAAGGCTCCTGACTACAGTAGCTGTAATGCCTCAACAATCCATCAAGCGGTGCGGCTTCATGGCTTACCAAAGTCATACTAAAGCATTTTTGACAGATTTTTGCGCCGTGTACCACATAAAATTGGTTCGACGTCCGTAAGCACAACCAGAATTCATACATAAGGCGCACCGCAATATAAGGCGCACTCTGGATTTTTAAGAAAATTAAAGGATTTTAAGTCCGCCTTAGTGCGGAAAATACTGTAAATATTGAATTGTTTTAGACATGCTAAATAAATGTTGATGATTTCGATCAAGTGACAGTTAAAGCTAGTTTAGTGAGGGAGTCAATAGGACAAAGGTGGTAAATAGATTCGGTCATATATAGCATTTATCTACTGTCATAGATCTTACGGTTGCCTCTTGTTGTTGTACTAGATGAAAGAATGGAAATGTTTATTAATCATGAATAATAATAATAATAATGATAATAATAATAATAATAATATATAGGTTTTTTATCATAAAGACATCCATGCTAGGTAACATTTTTCTAAATTAGTGGAAGACCAATTTCTTTTTAGCTTCTTTCACATTTACTGTTGTCTCGTATAAGGTGTATATTAACAGTCAAGAGCAAATTATATAATCTTTAAAAGTTTGTAAAAAAAATCACATCATGAAAACTTTGCCAAGTATTTTTTCTCTGTTTACTTTTTGTATTGTTAGTCTGTAAAGTTTCTCACTCAAGTCTTAACAGGAGACCAGAGCAAAAAACTAAACTGTGGCTTATAGACACTCAAAACCCTGTACGCATTTCCTGACATTGTCTCTTACAGTATCTGCAGGTATCTGAAAATGTCTCTCCCTGGTAACTTGTATATCCCTTGTAACTGATTGAAAGAGGCAAAGATACCCTCCCAGTACAGATTACTGATTGTGCAAAACTGATTGTGCACCTGTTTCCAAAGTCTAAATGTATTTTCTAGAAAAGATGGATTGCCTACAGTGGGTGTGATAGAAGATAAAGACTTCAAATTAAAGTATAGTTTAGTAGCCGTCATACATCGACTTATCAATGGGCAGGGAAGACAGCAGTAAAGCTCCTATACAATAAGGCTGAGAAGCTCCAGCTGCAACCACGTGAGGGGACTGCTGTTGTCAGCTAAGCAGAATGTCATGAATTTTATATGCGAAGCCCAGTAATAGAACAGGAAATTTGGAAGCACTAACCCTCACTCTATTTTAGACTTGAAAAGATGTTTCCTAGCAAATTCTATGTGTTTTATTGCCCCACGAAAAAGGTAAGAGGAGTGAATTCAGGTTTTTAAAAAATGATTTAGGAAGGAACATGGGGAGATTTTATAATAAGTACAACCACTTGGGCAAAATTATCATCTTTATAGCATAAACTCTACCAATGAGTAATATAGGGAGCATGTTCCAGAACTGTATACTTGACTGAAGCTCAGATATTAAAGGAGAGAAGTTAGGTTTTAATAGAGAGGAACAGCTGAGTACCCAGATAAGTGAGCTTCTCATAAACTCTGTCTATACCATGCTGGATGGGAGGTTTTGTAGCCAAGATGGGTTACTCACATGTATAGGGATTAGTTTACTTTTATTCAGATTCATCCTATATCCAGAGAAGGACCCAAATAACTTAATTTTGACAAATACAGCAGGAATAGTCTTTTCTGGCTGGGTGATGTATAATAACACATTATCCATGTAGAGTGAGATTTTATTAGTAGTTGTGTCAATATTATAACCAAAAACGTTGTAATTGGATCTTTACATATGCTTTCAGCAAGGGGGCTCTATTACTAAGGCAAATATCAATGGAGGGAAGGGGTCTCCCTTAGCACTAAAACCTTAGAAAAGTGCTTGTGTGAATGGGTGTAATTGAGTGAATGAACGAGTTGTATAAAGTGCTTTGAGTGCTCAGAGTAGAAAAGCGCTACATAAGAACCATTCCATTCACCATTTACAGAGTAAACCAGAGCCAATTACTCTGTCTTATCACCTTCACTGATGCATCCAACATCCAACTGCAGAGTCTGCAGAAAACTCCTGAAGATGGCAGGTCACTGTGCAGCTGCTGAAGTCTTATGGTGTAGAGGATGAAGAGAAAAGGGGAGTGGATGGTCCCTTGTGTTGAACATGCACATATTTTGGCCTTACTGTCAGGTATTCAAACAATCCAGGACACAAGGGGCATCCAGCTGCATCACTGTCAGCTTATCACCCAAGAGGGTCGGCCTGACGGTATTGAATGCAGGCCTGTAATCCTGAGGGCGACTTAATTTATGCTTCAATCTTAAATATGGTCAACATAACTCAATTAATGGGCTATGTACCAAAGGCATTTAAGCTGGTAGTAATTAAACCACCAATATACAGTACCAGGCCAATCTCCAACCTTCCTTTTATCTAAACAATTCTTAAATGAGTAGTTGTAAAACAGATGCCTGATGATCTGCAGAAGGAGGGTTTATTTAAAGAGTTTCAGAGCTCATGAAAGTACAGAAACACCTTTAATGAAATTTACAAAGAGATGTTCATATGACTTCTAACAGTGGACTCATCTTTGTGCTTGTCCTACAAGACCTTAGTGCAGCATTTGATACCGCTGACCATAATATTTTTGTCATGGTCCTGGGCCGTGTTGGCCCAGTATTCTTAGTTCTCTTGTATTTTTGTATTCAGTTCCCTGTTTAGGTTCTGTTTCCTGAGTTACCCTGTTATGTTGTTCCCTGTGTGCTTTCCCTTTGTGACTCTCACCCCCTGTGTGCCCCTCTATGTATTCATGAGCCCTTGTCCCCTTTCGTGTTTTATTCCATGTTTTCCCCAGCCCGTTATGTCTGTGTTTTCCCCGTGCTCTCTCTCCTCCTGTTTGAACCTCTGTACTTCCTGTTTGACTCTGCCTGTCTCCCGTCAGTGTTATGTTCACCCCGGCCTGTCTCGTTATGGTTATCTGTGTCAGCTGTGTTCCCCGTGTGTTCCCACTTTCCTCGTTAACCCTCTGTGTATTTCTGTCTGCGTCTCCCTCTGTTCGGCGTCGCGTTCTCCCTCATGTTGTGTGGATCTTCCTGTGTCTACCTGCGAGTGTTAGTTTACTTTTCCCCAGTTTAGTTTTGTATTTCCTGTGTTCTGCCATGCCAGCATTAAAGCTGTGTTTCTCGAGTTCATCCCCGTGTCTGTGAGTTTTGCATTTGGGTCCTCCTCCTGCTTGCCACACAGCGATCCATGACAATTTTATTATAACAATTAGAGCATGCTGTAGGATTTAACAGTAATGTTCTGCAGTGGTTTCTTCATACACTAAGGTTAATTATGGAGTTCCACAAGGTTCTGTGTTTGCACTAATTCTGTTTACATTATAGGTGCTTCAGTTAGGCAGTATCAAAAACATAGCATTTTCACTGCTATGCAGATGATGCCCACCATATATATTCATGCTGCCAAATTGCACACATGTACAGCCTGATGCAGGGGTGTCAAACGTACAGCATGTGGGCCAAAACCAGCCTGCTGGATGAATTTTGAAATATAAAAACAAAAAATCATAAAAGACAGGAACTCAGAATTTGTAACAAAATGCCATTCCTAAATCGTCCACACGGATGTTAGTCAGAAGAGAGGGGAGCACTGTGTTAGTCAAAGGGGAGGAGCGCAATGTTTTAACTAGAAAAATTTGTATACCCTGCGAAAATGCTGTGTGGATGCCTCAACGCTGAAGATGTCTGCTGAAAAAGAGGTGAATCAGCATAATTTCTACTGAAAAGAGGTTTTTGCTGAAAACAGCTGAAAAAACTGGAATTTGTGCTGAAAATGGGTGAAGAAGCTAAAATCTGTGTTGAAAAGAGTTAAACAAGTTCAACTGTGAACTGAAAGTATTGTTGCCAAAAGCGGGATTTGAACCCGGGCCTCCTGCCAAAAACAACCGAGAGAGCACAGACTTTACGCCCGTGGGTCCACCTCCCCTGCAGCGGCACTGCAGACCACGCCCTGCCACACACATCAAACACGTAAAATAAATATTTATGCACTTTTGCATTTACTTTTTATTTTTTGTTATTTTTACACAGTGTTCTGAATGATTAACAATGGTCTACAGCCAATCTTGTGTATTATTGGTTGTAAGATTCAGATAACTATTTAATAAAAGGTAAATATTTTATATGAGAGCAAGAAAGAAAAGTATATCTTTGTGTCCCCCTTTCCCTGTTAATGCCCTACCTGGTCCCCTGGCAAAAGCTTTGCTAGATCCGCCCCTGCACAGTTACCAGCTGTCAGCTACTTAGAAAAGGATCCTGGTGTTATTTGTCTCTCAGAAACAGTTCATAACTTCCCTTCAACTCATTCATGTCACCTAAAAGGTAAACCTGTTTCTCCATCACCAGTTCAGCTCTGATGATTCAGTAAGGACATCTCCTGGTTT
>NW_005188594.1:0-1277 GCF_000239375.1 Pundamilia nyererei
ATATATAGTCTGTTCATTACTATATTTCATAAACATTTTGCTCTTACTGTTACTTTTACATACTATACTGCTGAGTGACTGTCTGCTGCTCGTCAAATACATTTTATTGCAATGTTGACCCTGTGCTAACTTGCATATGACAAATAAAACTGAAACTGAAACCTGTTGTGGATTCCATTTGCACAACAGCATGTGAAATTGATTGTCCACTTAGGAAGCAACACTGATTGACAGTTTGATTTCACTGAAGTGTGATTGACTTGGAGTTATATAGTGTTCCCTTTATTTTTTTGAGCAGTGTATATAAATAAATTAAAGTAACTAATAAATGAAAGAAAGATGAGTTTGACTTTAAAAGCATGAAAACACACTGCTGTCTTCAGGAAGGCTGCACCAGTAACAGAAAGTCATCTAAATGTGGGTTTAGTTCTGATTTTAGGGACAAGTAAAAAAAATAATAAAATAAAATAAAAACATCTGTCCAGACAACCTGACAGTCAAAAATATAAACTCTGGGACTTAAAAGGAAAATTGTGCTGATTTTGAACATCCTCATCAACATAAACTTACAGATTTAAGAGTCAAAAAGTGTCATAAAGTATGTACCCTTACCTGAGAGTTTCAAGTTTACAGTCAGGACTCTTTAGTCCAACACACAGCAAATCCAATTCTGAATCCTGCAGCTCGTTCCAGCTCAGGTCCAGCTCTCTCAGATGATTGGATGGGGAGCGGAGAATTTCATACAAAGCTTCAAAGCTTCTTTTTGAGAGTTTACAATCTCTCAGCCTGAGGAAGAATAACAATGGAGACATATTCTTTTATTCATCTAGCATTATTAAACATATTTGTTCATAAATTCACTTACAGCACTTTCTTGGAGGCCTTGACCACTGGAAGCAGCTTTAGAAAAGCCTCCTCTGAAGCAGAGTATTTCTTCAGGTCAAACACAGCAAGATCTGATGACAGTAAGACGAAGACAAGAGCCGACCACTGAGAAGGAGACAGTTGATCTGTGTAGAGACTTCCTGATCTCAGGGACTGTTGGATCTCCTCCACTAGAGAATGATCATTCAGTTCATTCAGACAGTGGAACAGATTGATGGTTTTCTCTGTAGACAGTTTCCCACCTAGCTTCGTCTTGATGTACTGAACTGTTTCCTGATTGGTCTGTGAGCTACTTCCCGTCTGTGTCAGCATACATAGGAGATCCTGATTGGTCTGCAGTGAAAGACCCAGGAGGAAGCGGAGGAACAAGTCCAGGTGTCCATTAGGACTCT
>NW_005188594.1:2480-3957 GCF_000239375.1 Pundamilia nyererei
TCAGGAGGGTTGGGCCTGCTTTAGCGATGCCCTCAAACACACACTGGAACTTGTGCTTCAGGTGTGACTTGAGTTTGAGCTGACAGGCCTGAAGAGAGTCTGAATGAAACAACAACCGACAATTAGATCTTTGCCCGTAGAGGAGAAGGAAAAAGTAATTCACCTGCATTTATACATGAATCTATCTGAATATGCACGCAGATCATTATCACATGTTTTAAGTTACAGTTACGAACTCATTTGAATTATTTTAATTAATAATAATCAAATCATTGTAACTGTTTGTCCACAAGCCACGAAGGTAGCGACTCATACACTGAGTGTAGGTTTGAAGTATGTGAATCAATGTGATGGTTAAGGTGAAGGACTTTACCTCATTCAGTTAAATTTTATGTATATATGCAGCAAATATAAAGATGTGAGTTTAGTTCCCAGACACTAAACAGGAGTGTACAAACTTTAATATATCATTAAGAAGGAAAAAGGCTGCAGCCAAAAAACAAACATGAGATATCACATAATGTGAGGTATATGTTTTGGTTTATTTTGTTGTTGTTTTTTTACAGTTAGTCTCTTTTCCCCAGATTAAAAGTGCTCTGTGATATTTACTTTTATATATATATATATTTTAAGCTGGGGTAACACACCCCTGTTTTATTTTTCAGATTGTGCATCCTCAGTTCCTCTCCTCACCTCCTCACATAGTGTCTTAGTCCCTCACACCTGAGATGAATTTAGAGAAGGAGAGGCAGAGTCACGAGGAGAGAGGAGTGCAGTCAGCATCACTGTGCTGCTCTCACATATTTTTTTTCTTCCATGTATTTATTGAGTTTTAAACTTTTACAATAACACCGCCATTAAACAAAACAAAACCAACAGAACAGACAAAACAGACAACCCGGCTCAAGAATACAAATAAATAAAGATCCAGACACTTTGATTATGAGATACAGTTAGCTATACTCATATGTAAAATAGCAGCAGCCTTTTCAGCAAACCGGCATACGCCATAAATGGTACCCATATTTTATGAAACCTCTTTCCCCTAGTATGTAACTTACATGTTAGGAAATCTAGTCACACATGTTCCAGTACTATCCAGTGCCATTGAGTCTTAGATGGGGCCGTGTCCTTGATCCAGTTCAAAAGGACACATTTCCTTGCAGAGAACTTTAAAAGCTTGTAGACCTGCTTTCTAAACTTCCCCCTGATTTTGTCATTCGCCACTCCAAGTAGCATACACAATGGATTACATTCAGTGTCAGTGGTGAAGATCTTATCCAGTTCACACTTTATGACAAACCAAAATTGTTGCAT
This sequence comes from Pundamilia nyererei, assembly GCF_000239375.1. Taxonomy (NCBI): domain Eukaryota; kingdom Metazoa; phylum Chordata; class Actinopteri; order Cichliformes; family Cichlidae; genus Pundamilia; species Pundamilia nyererei. The sequence continues at coordinate 3,798 of NW_005188594.1, forward strand.
TTTCCAGCAGGATCATAGACAGTGCGTGAGGTTGCCCTCCTCTATTTTACATTTAGGGTACAGCAAAGAATGGTCTGAATTGTACACTCAACAAAAATATAAACGCAACACCTTTGTTACTGCTCCCATTCCCCATGGGATGGACGTAGAGACCTAAAAT
>NW_005188594.1:5035-8847 GCF_000239375.1 Pundamilia nyererei
CCACACATTTGGACTGATTTGTGACCACTGTTTGGGAGGGATGGTTATATTGTGTATCTGGAATGAATTTTAGGTCTCTACGTCCATCCCATGGGGAATGGGAGCAGTAACAAAGGTGTTGCGTTTATATTTTTGTTGAGTGTATTTATGGTGTTGACAAGGTGATATGTGAGCTCTGTGTAGAATGTTAATTTGGATTGCCTTTACTTTATTACAGATGCTTAGAGATTTAGCATTCTCCCAGAATTCGTCACTCGTCACTAATCTCTATATGTAATTCCTTTTCCCAAGTCCTCTTCAAATTAGTTGTGTTGGTGACCCCAAATTCTGTTAACAGGCCATAACAAATTTTATTGAAGTTCTAAGGTTTGGCTGAAATATCTGCTTTTCACAGTTAAAGACGGTTTAATTATTAAGTATTGTTGTAGCCTTTGGATATGGTCCCTCACTTGTAAATATCTAAAGGAGTTGCACCTGTGAATGTTGTATTTATCAACTAGCTGACATGAGGTTAGACCCGTCCATTAAGTCAGAAAAGGTAGAAAAAACATCGGCAGCCCAGTTCCAAAAGCCGGGGTCGGTGGTCCAGAAAGAGAGGAAAATTCGAAAAGGGAGTGAAAAGAGATGTTAAGTGAGCCCTTCCTTCTAGCTTTTGAACCATTTGCCAAGCTCTAACAGTAGATAATGTGAGTAGGTTGCTACAGAAAATCCTTAAGGTCTTCAGTTTTCCCACAAAAAGAAAAATTTTCAAAGGGAAGTTGGAGCTCTCAATATCCAACCACACAGGAGCAGGCTGTTGTACCCAATCGGCAGCTATATGCATATGGGTGCTCAGCTGATACTTCCTTATATCTGGGAAATCAAGGCCCCCCTTTGAGGATGAAAAACATAATGTGGATATTTTAAGACACGGTTTCCTCCCTGCCCAAATAAAGGAGCTAAACCAGCCTTTTAGAGTTTGAATAATTTTGTTTGTGAAGAGCATCAGAACCATCTGTATTTCAGAAGAGCGATATGTCCGAGCCAAGATAGAGGTAAGGATTATAGTCTCTCCAAATCTAATTTGACCTGCTAAAATTTGGGGCTAAAATTAATTTTATACATCTGGTCGAAGGTGGGTGTGACCCTAATTCCCAGATACGTAAAGCCCTGTGGGGACCAAGTGAAGGGAAATGGAGAAGGGGCCCGAGATTTTTTTGTGATGAAGTTGATAAAGTGTTTACTATGACCAACACATTTAATCTTGCAATTCACAATAAGTAACTCTGCGCTGATCTTTCAGATGTCTCCTCAGACAATCTACTGAATGCCTATGTGTTGCTGAAGCTGCTGATGCTGAGCAATTTCCTGTTCAGTTGCATTTTAAATCATTTTGCCATTTTAGAAGTAAAAATTGAATGACTTGACTCCAGGAAAAAAAAAACCCCTGAAAATGTTTTTCTTTTGTTCACTAATATCAGCTGTGGAGAAAAAACAAGTTAAAGAAAATAAAGTCAAACTGAAACTGCTCTGAAAGACATTTTGTGAAATAACTCAAACAGTTGTGTCTGTAGACTGGACCAGGTGTTTTTTTTCCATACTGACCTTCCTTTGTCATCTCTAAAATTAATCTGGCCACCTCCATCACATTGTTAGTATATGTCGCCATCATAAGATCCACTGTTCTCCTTCTGCTTGCTTTCTCCAGACGACTTTTTTTCATGGTTGGAAAATCACCTACAGGTACATTCTGCAGGTACCAGTGAAAAAGTTTCAGCTCCTCCTCTCCCAAATCATCCAACAGGTCTAACAGCTGATCCTGAACAGATGTCTTAGATCTATAAAACATGAGAGGATATTTAGAACTGAGGAAACAGAGTGAATCAGGATCAGAGTGTTACAACATCATCGTCTCTGGATCTGAAGGGTTTTGGATTCTACTGTTTATTTGCTGCAATGACATGATGTTAATGAGAAAACCAGAATCCCCAGTGATTAGACCAATCCTGTAAAACCTGAGGGTCAGGAGCTCTGATCTAAAAACAGCAGAAGATCAAAAAACCTGATCAGAGGAAACCCAGACCTAATCCTAATGAACCTAATTTTATTTCAGAGGAACCTAGAACATGAACAGTTGAGTTTGTTCAAGTTGCTAAAAGTTGCTAAAATAAAACAGCACATTTCTTTTTAGTAGCTCTGAGATCACAGAATCCAAAGGTCCAGTTGACTGAACTTTTAATAATCTTATTTTCTTCTCTCAGGTCAAGTTTGTCTAACTTTTATTTCAGTTGAAGTATTGAGTAATCAAATTATTCTAGTTGGTGGGTCAGATTAATGTTTGTCTTTGGGTCGTGTTCAAACACAATGAGCCATGTGAGCATGTGCAAAAGACTGAGTCTGATATACTTTTAATTAGTTTGTTTGGTTTCCTTCTATCCGCCTGTAGAACTGTAACCATATCAGGATGTTTTAGGTCATGTTTATGCTGTGAGAGTATGTCAGGGATTTTTTAATGAAGCTATATACGTCTTAACGCATGCTCAATCATCCAGGTCAGGAAATCCCAAAACCGTGGTTCTGTTCATCTGGACATAACATTTTCAAGTTCTTCAGTCTCAGCTGACTGACTGAAACCAGCAACACTGAATGAACAATGGTCTGTGAGGTCAGTTTCTTAATCATGACAATGGATCAATGGCCATGAGTACCATTCACAGAAAATGTCTGCAATCAAAGCATTGTAAGATGGTGAAAGATGTAAATGGCCTGCATTTGTATAGCGCTTTTCTAGTCCCTAAGGACCCCAAAGCGCTTCACACTACATTCAGTCATTCACCCATTCATTCACACACTGGTGATGGCAAGCTACATTGTAGCTACAGCTGTCCTGGGGCGCACTGACAGAGGCGAGGCTGCCGGACACTGGCGCCACCGGGCCCTCTGACCACCACCAGTAGGCAACATGGGGTTAGTATATTGCCCAAGGATATTTGGCATGCAGCCAGGAGGCAGCCTGGGATCGAACCTTCTGATTAGTGGCTGACCTGCTCTGCCACCTGAGCTACAGGCACCTCGGGCTGCTGGGGGATTCTCAACATGGACTGACTGTTTCTTCTTCACTTACTGTCCGTTCATAGCCTGGTTCTGCCAGAGGTTTCTTCCTGTTAAAAGGGAGTTTTTCCTTCCTGCTGTCACCAAAGTCTTTGCTCATAGGGGATGAGATGGGGAAGGTCTGTGCTGGCAGACGTTGGTTACTGGCCTGCTAGCCTGGCTGCCCTTGGGTGGGTCCGGGATAGGCATGAAGGCTTGGGGGTCTGGGGGTGGTCTGCCCCTGGGCTGGGGCTCTGGCTGGGCCTTGGGGCCTTGGGTCCTGGTTGTTGTGTCACCGGGGTGGTGGGCGGGTGGGTGCATGAGGGCTCAGCCCCGGTGCGGGGGACCTCTAGTGCATCGGACCAACTGGAGAGCTCTGTAACTGGTGGGGAGGCTGTTACATCTATGCAGGAGGTCAGGAGCTCACTCTGCAGGTGGGGGAGAGATATTGGAGAGGTGGAGAATGACTCAACCTGTGTGTCTACTGTCTTGTGTAGTCTGGGAGAAGATTGAATGATGGGGTGGGTGCAGTTTTCTCTGCGGTGTGGTCGGGTGGGCTTCCCCGGACCCTGTGGTGTGGGGCGGTGCTGCTGCTGTGGGCCCCGGTTTGGATGGGCCTGGGGCCCCTTACCCTGGTGGGTTCCAGAGTGTGGGGGTGCCTACTGGGGTCAGCGGGGGAGCTGGCCCAGGGAGTGGCTGCTTGCCCATCCCTTTCTTCCCTCCCCACCCTCAGCTGCCTCCCT
>NW_005188594.1:9019-12393 GCF_000239375.1 Pundamilia nyererei
CTACTACTGCAGATAAGGAGGCGGTCTGCTTTCCTCCACCCCAGAGAGAAGGGTTACATCTCCAGGTCCGGGTACCCCCACCCCCAGAGGGGCAAAGTGTACCCGGACCTGGGATATAGAGTATGTTTGGGGAGTGTGAATGTGTGTCTATTTGTTTCTGTCTCCATGTCGGGTGAGTGCCGAGTATTTGTTGGTGTATATGGGGGTGGGATCAATATTACAGTCTTCCAATATTATACTCAAGTATTTCATGATGTTTTAAAAATTAATGTTCTAAGACAGTCTAAGTTTTTATTCTTTCAGGCGCAGGCTTGTTGGAGTTAAATGCTCTGAGAGGAAAGAATAAGGATCAGACTACAAGCAGATCTGATCTGAGGTCAACATGTACAAACAGGTGTCCTGCTCTCGATGACATATTAATGCTTTCAGAACTAAAAATTTATATACGGAGCTCTGATTGGTCAGCAATCAAAAAAGGATTTGATCAGAAATATAGTAGTAGTAACAATAGAGTAATTTAGTATTATTTTCTTAACTTTCCTACAGAGAGTGCAGAACAGAAGGAAAACCGGTTTCATGGCAAGTGTTGATGATGTCATGATGTTAGCGTTTCATGTTGTAGCACAAAGAAGAAAAACAGCTGGTTTCATGAAATCAGTGATGCATTTTAATGATGATGCAAATTGTTGATGTTTTCAATAAAAGCCTTGCCTTTTTTCTCCTTAACTCTATGTGACAGAGATCTTACTCACACTCCTCACACTGAGTGATCTGCCTGCTACACAAGAGCTCTCAGCTTATCCCAGAAGGTGCTGGGTTACACCTGTTGTCACAAAACGTCTTCTATGTCTGATTCCAACAAACTTTATCAGATAGAGGCTGGCTTTTATTTTTTCTTGGTAACATTATAGCCATTTATACATTCATGTGACAACCCTGCAGCTGCATATTGTGAAAGATTGGGATGTCCTGAAACCAATGATCAGTGCACTCACAGATTATGTATACTGGATATAAGCAGCAGCTACAACATATTGAATTGCGTCCTTGAATGCTCCCTCTCTGTTAGAGTTACAGTTTTAAACAAAATATATTCCAATAAGCAAGAACTGTCATGGTCCTGGGTCTTTGACCCAGTGTTTTGAGTTTATTGTTATTATTTTCCAGTTTCTGCTGTTTTGTATTTGTTCTTAGGGTTTGAGTTGTGTGTTTCTATCATCCCTACCTTTGTCTCTCCTCTCTGTCCTGTTCGTGTCCCCGAGTTGGTATTGTGAAACAGTCTGCGAGTTTCCTGTTTTACTTTGTAGCTCTGTGTCTCGTTATGTCCATTAGTTCCAGCTGTGTCCCCTCCTGTCTGCCATTTCCTGATTACCTGATGTGTGTGTTTATACTGCGTGGCTGCCTGTGCTCCTCGTCGTGTCGTCTGTGTTTCTCTGTGAATCTTCTGTGTATTTAGCGTTATCCCATGTTTCACCGTGTCTCTCTGCTCCTCGCCCCGTGTCCTCCTTTTGTGTTAGTTTTCCCAGTTTCCCACACCTCGGTTATTGTTCACTGCAATTAAAACTCACTTACACCTCCGCCACTGTCTGCTATTTGGATCCTCCTTTCTCACCTCCACATGACTCCTGCCCCAGCTGTGATAAGAACTTAATCAATCAAATAATCTTTAGTTTCAACCCCGGTTTGAACTTGAGGAATAGGACCCAGTTGCACCCTGTTGATCATAGAAACTTTGCTTCATACATTCACCTGAGACTCTGCTGCTAACATGTTACATGGCTTTACATTACGACTGAACCAGTAACTACAGCAAGAGGAAGTAAGAGAATGTCTCTGTGTGTACAGTACTGATAGCTGGTGCACCAACACAGTTGTAGTATGTGACTGTTAAATCTTCCCAGAGAGTTTATTGCAGTTATAATTTCTCTTGAGCAAATTCCAATGGATGCTAATGATAACTTGACAGTTAAACATTTGTACAGCAGCATTATCAGTGAGCAGATTTAGCAGGTGTCCATTGTAACTTGGGAACTTTAATCAAGTGGACTTAAAAGCCAAGCTCCCTGAATTGCACCAACTTTTTATATGTGCCAACATAGGAACTAACCCACTGTATTTGTTTTAATGTGCTACAGCTACCACACTAGGCCTCAGTTTGAACTAAAACAAAACATGAGAATAAACTAAATGAGAAAATTGCATGTTTCAAAGTGAAGTGTGTCATAGTTTCACAGTCAATTATCCAGTGGAGGATTTTTCTTTTCCTTTGAAGGTTTGAAATGTGAACATTGTTCTGCTGCAGTCAATGGACTAAACCAGAGAAGAAGAAAACAGACTTACCATGAAGATCCTCAGTGTCGATCAGTATAATATCAGTCTTACGTCTGCAGTTTAGTGTCAGCACAACTTTCACATCATATTCATCTCAGCACAACTAAAACACGTTCACTGACCCATGATACACCAGTGTGCAGGCTGAACTCTCAAGAAAGCTACGTAGCTGCTCCACTTCTGAATTACACAAGTTGTTGTTACTCAGGTCCAGATGTTTCAGATGAGAGGGATTGGACTTGAACAGAGCTGAGATCAGAGAGCTGATCTCTGACAAACCACAGGTCTCCAATCTGAATAGAGAATAAAAAATGTCTGGATAAGTTTTTAGACAAATTGTGTGTTTGAAATCATTCAGGGCTCCTGGCACCAGCTTTGGGGAGTCGTTCGCAGGGTCATATTTTAACTCACACACACACACACGCATACCTACACATACACACCCCACTCACATCCTGGGCCATCTGACCTCAGGAAATCCCATGATAGGGTGGGGCCAGGTTTCACAATGACCTCACCCAAAACTCTGGCTGATTGTGACCCACACCCATTTTCACACCTCGGCTCATGTGATTAGAGAATTATCAGGGGTCCCTTTGTCCCTCTTTGGGGGGGAAACTCCCACTAGGTTTAAATCTGGGACTCTCCACCATTTGACCTTAGAACTGAAGAAGCTTCTCAGATGAGAGGTGAAAGGACTTCAAGCAACTTAAAGAAGTCCAGACGCTTTTCTTTGCAAGCTCCTTCAATAATTACTTCCTCCAAACCATCAACATGTCTTTTAGACCCCATTCCTACAAAACTGCTCAAAGAAGTCCTGCCATTAATTAATTCTTCGATCTTAAATATGATCAACCTATCTCTAATAATCAGCTATGTACCACAGGCCTTCAAGCTGGCTGTAGTCAAACCTTTACTCAAAAAGCATCTCTAGACCCAGTAGTCTTAGCTAATTATAGGCCAATCTCCAACCTTCCTTTCATATCAAACATCCTTGAAAGAGTAGTTGTCAAACAGCTAACAGATCATCTGCAGAGGAATGG
>NW_005188594.1:13537-16387 GCF_000239375.1 Pundamilia nyererei
TGCATTGAATCATATCTGTTATTAATCTCTGTCTCTCTTCCACAGCATGTCTTTTATCCTGTCTTCCTTCTCTCACCCCAACGGTCGCAACAGATGGCCCCGCCCCTCCCTGAGCCTGGTTCTGCCGGAGGTTTCTTCCTGTTAAAAGGGAGATTTTTCCTTCCCACTGTTGCCAAAGTGAAAGGCTGCAGCACCCACGATGTGGGACGGTGCGATTCAGAAGGTCTTTCCTTCTTGCTGCTTTCAGACTCCACAACAAAGACTTCAACTGACCAAACACACACATCCACACATGTGCAATAACACTAAGTGTAATTGTTTTTCCCGACAACATAGTATTTTATTCTGTTGTATATATTATGGTATTCTTTTAATCTTATTCTATTCCTTTGCTCTTCTTAATTTTTGCAGCTGCAACTTTGCACTGTCCACTTTATGCTGTGAACAACATATTTCCCATGTGTGGGACTAATAAAGGTTCATCTTATCTTATCTTCCATCCATCCATTGACTTCCGCTTATCCTTTTTCAGGGTCGCGGGGGGCGCTGGAGCCTATCCCAGCTGTAATAGGGTGAGAGGCGGGGTACACCCTGGACAGGTCGCCAGTCTGTCGCAGGGCCAACACACAGGGACAGACAACCATTCGCACTTACATTCACACCTAGTGGCAATTTGGATTAACCAATTAACCTATCCCCACAAGCTGCATGTCTTTGGACGGTGGGAGGAAGCCGGAGTACCCGGAAGGAACCCACGCAAACACGGGGAGAACATGCAAACTCCACACAGAAAGACCCGGGCTGATGGCGGAATTGAACTCAGGACCTTCTTGCTGTGCGGCAACAGTGCTAACCACCGTGCCACCGTGCTGCCACTTAACTTATCTTATCTCAGTCATCTCAGCACTACTAAAACATGGTGACTAACCTCAGAGTTTCAAGTCCACATCCTGGACTCTTCAGAAAAACACACAGCTGCTTCACCCCCATGTCCTGCAAGTTATTATTACTCAGGTCCAGCTCTCTCAGATGGGAGGGGTTGGACTTCAGTGCTGCTGCCAGATAATCACAGCTGGTCTCTGACAAACCACAGCTCCTCAACCTGTATAAAGAATGAAAGATGTAAGTTTATTAGACAAAGTGTGTGCTTCAGTGTTTCAGTGTTTCATCATCTGTTCAGAGCTGAAGAAGGTTCAGAATGTAGAAGTTTAGAAAATGGAAACTCCAAACAGCTGAAGCCAACAGGAAGCAGCTTTCAATTTTCCAGAAATTCCAACAAAGTTATAGAAAATTCATTTTTCTTACATTTTTCCCACATTCATTCCCACTGTCGCCAAAATGCTTGCTCATAGGGGGTCATATGAGTGTTGTGTTTTACTCTGTATCTATTATTGTATGATCTACTGTACAATATAAAGCACCTTGAGGCGACTGTTGTTATGATTTGGTGCTATATGAATAAAATTGAATTGACATGCAGACTGGAGGAACCAGGGATTGAATCACTAACTTTTTTATCAGTAGGTGACCTGCTTTACCTCCTGAGCTACAGTCACATGCTGACTGACCTCAGAGTTTCAAGTTTACATCCTGGACTCTCCAGAAAACCAGACAGATGCTTCACTCCTGAATCCTGCAGCTTGTTCGCATTTGTGGAAAAACTGTCACTACTCATGTCCAGACGTTTCAGATAGGAGGAGTTGGACTTCAGAGCTGAGATCAGCAAGCTGATCTCTGATGGACCACAGCTCCTCAATCTGCATAAAGAATGAAAGATGTAAGTTTATTAGACAAAGTGCTAGAAATCATTCAGTGTTTCATCATCTGTTCAGAGCTGAAGAAGGTTCAGAATGTAGAAGTTTAGGAAATGGAAACTCCAAACAGCTGAAGCCAACAGGAAGTGGTTTCAAACAGTCTTCAGGAAACTTTAAGAAAGCTATGGACTTTTTTTCTCACATGTATAACCACAGTTCAGTTTACAGGGTTCTTCACCATCTGAAACATCTAAATTCATACCTCTAAAGACATGAAAATATGAATCAGACTAAAGAATGTTGAAATGGTGGATTACATTTTAACTTTTACAAACAAACCAAACTATTAGATGGATATCCAATTACTGACTAGAGCACTAAACTCTACAACACAGAATTTGATGCTTTTGTTTGACACATGTCAAAGAAAAGCATGTGACACAAGAAGTGACTGTGCTCAATGTGATGAACTGTTTCCAGTGTTAGAAGTACTGCCACACCACCCCTAGCATGTTTCCAGTGTTAGAAGTACTGCCACACCACCCCTACATTGTAGCCACAGCTGCCCCAGGGCAGCTGTGGCTACAATGTAGCTTGCTATCACCAGTGTGTGAAAGTGTGTGTGAATGGGTGAATGACTGAATGTAGTGTAAAGCGCTTTGGGGTCCTATGGACCAGAAAAGCGCTATACAAATGCAGGCCATTTACCATTTACCATTTATCTTGTTTCATCTCATAAACCAGTGATTCCCAAACTTTTTTTGCTGGGCCCCCCTTTGTTTTACAAGAACAATGTTCGTGACCCCCCTTTGCACACACGCACACACGCACGCACACATAAACACATCCACCAACCACACACCCATATTTTGCTCCATTGCGGTTTATTCCACATCTCAAACATTTAGTAAAAAATAAAGCAAATACAAGTAATCTGCAATAAATTACAGGGAGGTAAGTGACGGAAGTGACGGACAAGGTAAGCGACTCATGTTGTAACTGACGTCAGACGCCGGAGATTTTGGCGGAAAATTAAAGCAAATGGTAGTTTAGATTTGAACAAATTCATTTAAGCTTCAGTATTACCAAATACACT
>NW_005188595.1:0-16354 GCF_000239375.1 Pundamilia nyererei
TGTGCACTTTGTCCCTGTGAGGATTCCTTACCCTCCTCCCATTTCCCTTCGTCTCTCCTTTATACCTTCTTCCTCCTCCTCTGCCTCCTTCTTCTCCTACTCATCCTCTGCTGTTTGGTGTTTTGAAACATCTGAGTACAGACATGTTCTGAGCTTTAGAGGACCCAGGGGTCCGGGATCCAGACAGAGGGAGAAAATAAAGAAACTCTACAGTGCCCCCAGTACAAAAGCTATCTCCCCATTACCAGTGGGGATAAACTCTTAAACATCACCAAACGTCTGGACAGACAGAGGAGATCAGAAGACTGTTTGGTCTGTTGTTCACATAATCATACTGTCAGCTAATAGTGCAGTCAGCAGCTTGCAGTGGAACCAGTGTGATGGGAGTCATTGCATTTATCCTTATGGATAAACAATGTTTTAAGAGGGAAAACAGAGAATAAGGATACTGTACTACGCAGCCTGCTGGCCCCAAAATGTAAGGGTTTCTCCTTGTAGTTTTCCAGCACAGACATGTCAGCAGCATGGACATGAAACATGCCGTCACTGTTTCTTATCTCAATATATCCCTGGGTGGAAAAGTGAGGCAACAGCTTACTGATGTCTTGCAGCCTGCCTGACCATTAAAACATATTTCCATGCTGATGGATGTCAGATGTAACCTTAAAAGAACCATAGCTTTCCCTTGATTTCTGAACCCAGTCCCAGCTACAGTTTTCTAAACTTATTCTTCATGCTTCACAAATGGAACGAGCACAAAGAGGAAGGGGAGAACAAGAGCGCAGCCGAGCGAGAGCGCAGGGACCGTTATCTCGGAAAAATCTTCCCGTCCGACCAAGTTCTTGGGATGGCAGCTTGGAAGGACAGTCGGTGGTTTTTAAAAGTGAAAGCTGTGAAAGATGCGAGTACGTTTATCTAAAATGGATACAGGAAATGAGATACAGCTGTGCTGAGAATGTGACACAGCTGTCCACGGCCAGGGACGGTTTAAGTGTTTTGCGGGAGTGCAGGAAAAGGTCTCACCCGCAAAGCCGGTTCTGCAACTGCAGAACAAGCAAATAAGGCATAGTTTATCACACCAGGAGTGGTGAACTGCGATTAAACTGGACTCAAATTATAGGGGTTATAAGATTAATCCCTCGTCTTCGCCAATATGCAAGATCAGACTGTTAGTAATCGCGAGGCCTTTGAGAGCTGCCATCTCCGCCAACAGCCTCCAACTGCATTTTATGGTCACAGGATTTATTCATCTACTGACAACATTTATCACACAGCCCTCTTAAAAAATCATCCCCTAAAATTCAAATCACGGCAAAAACTGCCATCATCCTCTAAAATCTTGGCATGGATACAGCCATGTATCTGTCTTCACTTTACACCCCTGGGCCTTCTAGGAAAGACTGTGGGAGATTGAAAGCCATGAAGCGACCAAAACTGCCTAGGCCATACCAAAGGAAGCTCCTTTGTTCATCATCCAAAACAGGCTCCAAACCGTTTTCCCCCCCCTTACTTTTTCTCTTTTCCACATCTGGGATTCAGCCAAGGGAAGTAGAAGTATGGCTCTCCCTGCTCTGCTTTAATATGTTCCATGCCTTCCAGTTGCTTACATCATCAATCTGGGAGATAGCTAAATGTGATGGGATGAACATAAACAGTGCCTGAGTTATGTCTTTAAAGAGACACAGGTCATGTCTCAAGTAGTGTGATTTTCCATTTTTTAGAAGAAAGCAAAGCACACATGGAGAGATCCTAACTGTTGGAGGCTATCCTAAATGACTTGTACATGTGTTATGTACTATAAAACATATGTCACGGAGGGAGAAGACTCGAGAAAAGGAATCAGCTTTACATTATCAAAATTCCCCCGTATCATCAACTTCAAGCAGCGAGCTTGTTATTGACAGCCAAATGCCAGTCCTAATCATCTTCCTTTTAATGCTCGCTTAAAAATGCACACCCTCATGTCAAAACCTGAGTACGCATTAACTCTCCCCAAACGGTCTACTTACTAAACATGTCACTAATGAATTATACATCTGACTTTTTCCCTCTCTCATATTTACATGGTGTTTCGGCAGAATTTGTGTAGCAGCTGTAAAGTATTTAATAAGTGTTTAAATATGTAGGAGTCAAGATCTTAGCCGGTGCATGCACTTTACAGCGGATGTTTACACAATATCAAAAGACTCTGCTATGCCTATCAAAATGACTAAGACATACGGGTAGTTTGTTTTTCACTTGCCAAAGTAGAAAAGGGAGCATGTCCACTTGGGCCCCATCAGTTTAAATCATAAAGATCCATCACTTTGCACTCTGCTAAAACACTAAGGAAACATATTGTGGATTTTAAGACCCTTTTTATTCAGCCAGACTGTGTACTAAAACTAATTGGATTTCTGTCAATGGAAAAAATATATCCCATGGATAGCTTTGAACTCAATAGCTTTGACCATCCAACTTGCCACATGCCAAGCACCAGGGAGGAAAATTAAATCAGTGGTCAACATAAAATATTAAAATAGCATGGTATCGAATTTTTGAAAAATGATGTCAGGGTGGCTCATTATAGCCAGCAAGGCAGTGAATTAAGCTATATTTAGTGGGTGATAATTGAAATCATAGCTGTAGTCATTAGCACTGACAGGTTTCTAAATAATACCCAATAAATCCCATATTTTTAGTAAGTTCCCCGTGACAGCTGGCAGTGCTGAAAAATATAAAGTAAAGAAACAGAATATCTTTTCCTTTCTTTCCTCTCACCCTCCCTCCCTCCCTGCCCCCAACCCCAGGACTTCTCTCCCTCTCTCTCCTTCCCTCTTAGAGCCAATAAAATGTCAGCTTTTATACTCCTCCTCCAAAGTGTTGGCTAGATGTCAGCAGGCCCTTCTAAAGCCCTGCCACTGCAAGCTGAAGGCCTGTAAATCTCTGCATCAGTGGCACGCCATCCGTCTTGGGATATACAATAAAAAATGTGACGCAGTCATAAAAGGAATGGCATCACTGCCCAGTGTATATAATGTGAACAAAAGGAACATAAAGATGTTCCCTTCAATTCAGAATCCTTAAGCACAAGATGGTTTTAGATAGAAGGAATGCACTGAAAGGCTGACGGCAGCTCCTGACACTGATGGTTCTGTCTGTCTTTTGTTGTGTTTTAACAATGAGATAAAGATTTACTGTATACTATATATCCTGTACCCAGGATAAAGGAACTGTCCAGCTGTAAGCTGATTGACTAGCTACTCAGCTGTGTTACACCAGAGCCACTGCAGCCCAGATTTTTTGTAGGCACTACCCGGCCAAGCTGTAAGTGATAACAAATGTCTGGATCAGTCAGATCAGACATTAAATGGTCTTTATCCTGCCAACTCCCTAGTACAAAGTTTGTGTAATGTCAGTTGGAGCACATGTGATCATTGTCTGCAGAATTCACACTAAATAGCCGGGTGATATGCATCCTGTCGTCTGCACGCTCCACCTGGGAACCACCCCACACCTAAATCAATCGGGGTAGCAGGAACGCTACAACTTTGTTGTATACTACAGCAGAAGAAGGCCAGGAGCTAAACCAGATTCTCTCGAACGCCTCAAGTGTGCACTGAGGGTGCAACGTGAGCAGAGCTGCATTTCCCTGTCGACACAGGAGGTGCAGCAGTGAACTGCAGTTTGAAACCAACTTTGTTTTGCAGTACTCAAAGCGAGATAAAAACAAATTAGACACAAACTCGTCCTAAGAGGATGTGGGGTTTTTTTCTTTTTTGTTTGGTTTTTGGAGGAAGGGGGATTTCTAATGAACTAGGAGGTTTGCCAGTGGTTTATCTCCATGGTAATGCTCACGACTTCCTCAAAAAATGGATGGCACCAAAACAAACCACAACAACTTTTCAAAAACCAGCAGGAAGGGTGACCTTTTATAAGGACTCCACAAAATATGAGAGAAGTACGTCACTCAAAGAATCCTGACATTTCAAGACATTTAAAAAAAATAAAAAATAAAAAAATGAAAAAGTGAGTTGTCCCACGATTGTCTCCAAAGAGCCAATCAGCAGTGCACAGTTGAGATTTGTGACAGTTATGAGCATTTTGCAAGAAGTATATCTACTCTCTTTCAAAGTGAAGATGAAAGTCAGTGTAACTTAGCATTTTTCTTGACTTAAGTCTATCCAAAGTTTGAATTAGTATGGCATTTGTTCAGCGGTGTGTTGGTTTGAGCCAGGGACGATGATCATGTCACCACTGTGGATTGAGCCATTAGTGAAACCATAAAGTTGTGTAATTTTCCTCATGCAAAGCATAACTTGCAGAGATAAAAGTTCTTTAAACCTTAATCATTTCAAATCTATCCAAAGGCATTATAATTAAGACCGTCCAAAATATAACCTCATGTAAAAGACTTAAGCGATAACGTACCAAACATATGACTTTGATAAAACTAATTGCCCACGACTTGTGTGCATTTCTCTACCCTGGCTTTCTGTTGGCATCATTTTAACTGTCCGTTAACAGAGAGAAAAGTGTTTGCAGCAATCACAACCTCAAATTGGTGAGATGGAGGAAAAAGACAAGCTATGTCATCCGGCGACTTTCCCAGGAGTAGTACATCATTTTAAAAAAATTCTAGTTTAAATTAGTACCAAAGAAGGATACGAAATATCAATGTCCTTCATATGAATAAGTTATTTCCTGCCAGACCGTGTCCCTTTCATCTATCCGGTTTAAATCTCTTTGCGCTGGGAGAGCTCTGCGTACTTTGTAATTTATGAGACATAGATCAGGTTATCCTAGAATATCGGCCTAAACAGGCCTGATGGATCAGATATGGAATATATTTCCTCAGCAGAACAAAGTACGCCACCACTATTACCAGGCACACACACACGCTGCTCCCAGTTAAGTGATTTGAGGACTTCATACTGCCAATGTTTCATATTCTCTCCTCCTAACTGACACTTTATCTGCATACCAGCATCTCTGCAGATTGAACACTTAGGCAAGACAATGACAGGCTCTCTTCCTGTTGTCACTTCTCATTCTGGGCCCAGTCTAATGCCTCTTACTGGGCTTCTGCCAATAACAGACCCCCTCATCCCTCCTCCCCAAACCATCAAACAACCAGAGTCTACCTATCGTGGATAGAAAAGGAACACTTGATGTCTGTGACACTCATTTGTCAATTAGAAGGCCCCTTCCAGTGTTGACATACAGCAACTTGAAAGACAGAGCAGTCCCTGTGATGAATTAAAAGAGACAGATGAGTGAGGCTTGAGCAGCGGAGTAATACTATAATGTTTCTTAGATATGAATATAAAACGACACAGTTGACAGGCCATACAAGGTTTTATTTCATTTCTCAGTGTACTAGGCCTCCCTACTTTGTCTTCTTTGTTCTCTTTTCATCAGACTACTTACATCTCATTTTGACAGCCGTGCGACATTTAGAGCACTTTCGTTTTAAAATGCAAGTTAGCATACTTGATTTGTCATTAAAATGCAAAACGCCTGCCATCACCAACATGGCCTGGGTGAGCACATACCCCCACAGACAGAGGCACACACATTGCATACATACACACACACACACACATACAGTAGATGTGTGTGCCTAAGTCCAATATGGTCTTCCTATTCTTGAGAGCAGGCTGAATTTCAACTTTGGTGGATTTTATGTAGCAGATCGACTCCTGACATTAGACTTTTAAGTATACCAGAGAGTAATGTCAGTGTTTCAGATCATAGAGTGGGTCACAAGGGATATGAGCCCATGTAGGTTAACGACTGAATTAAAGATCTTTGTGGTAAGAAAATTTAGAGGTGGAGTGCTTGACTTTTACCTGTAAATTAACGCCCTTGACATTCAATGCTGTGCCTAATAAGTTCAAACGACGCTGACAAACGCTTTCAGCAACAGGTTAACATTCCTACATTGTTGCACAGATAGCAATCATTAAGTTAGTGGCTAGGGGCTATGGCTAATAATAATATAACATTAATCTGGGAGCTAACATTATCACTCCTGCTGGTCAGAATAATGCAGCCATTTAATGTCTGAGTCCAAGATTAAGTCAAAGAAAAGTCTACCATGCTCTTACAGAAATAGTGAGAGCATACGTTACCAACTCTATTTGATCACCAATGGAAATATGGTGCCAAGTCACCAAAAGCACATCTAAAAATGTTGTTTATGTTTTTTTTCCACTAACTAAGAGAATCCTAAAATATAACATAATATATTTGTAATTTTGTCCCTTTTTTATTGAGTATTTTCCTGAGTATCAGTGTCGTATTTGAAATTCTGATATTGTGAAAACTGAGACTGACTGCAAGGAAAAAATAGACATTGGTATCTTCTCATGCATGGAAAAATGTAAAAGTTGCAGTTTCATGTGACATTTACCAAATGTCTCTAGTATCTCCAATATTTAAAGGTATTTCAAAGAATCACTGTGATTGCACAACTTTAATCACTCTTGTATGGCAATTTTGCTTCAATTTTAATTTTCATAATACAAGAAATTATTAAATTTTACAAGCTGGAGTGCATTACAGGATCTTCTCTCACCTAAACAACTGAAAAGTTTCTGCGCGCCCACCGTTATCTGGCATATTTTACTTTACCAAACAAAAGCGGATTTATATAACAAATCTTTTACGGTATTTGGATAAATTTACCAAATAAGAGGACATCAATCTTTTTTTCTTTTCCACTTGTCTCCATAATTTTCTTTGGAACAACTTTGATCTTTTGCTCATACCGAGGCTCACGCAAAGGATGCTTGCCTGTGGCTGGCTCGGAGCTCTGGATAGCTTTATCTACTTTGTTTTTGTTAGCTTCTTTAAAATGTTCAGCTAGGCAAAGTTGAGTGAAGCATCTAATTAGATTAGTTTTTACAATCTTCTTTGTACCTCACCCACAGTTTACTTTGGCAAACTTTGTGTCTTCACTCACAGTGAGGTGTTTCCAAGCTTATAATATTTAACTTGTCTGTGCCACCATGCATGCATGAAACGAACCGGCTCATAATAGGATATACTGGAGGCTGAGTACCTGATCCAGGCTTAGAAGACTGAAAATGGACCAATTCAGTCAGTCAGTATATCTCTATACTTCGGTTTTAAAAATATATATATAACTAAATTGATAAAATAGGCTTACTGGAAAAAGTAGAGTTTTAAGATTTCACAACTGGCTGTTGATACCCAACTGGGATTTGTTTATCAGGATGGTTTGTCTGATTTCGGAAGACAAGTATCCCTGTTGTAATAGTGTTAGGATTCTTCCTGAGACTCAGAGACACATGTCCTCTTCAATCCTCGTGTGTCCAGGGTGATAACACTGCATGTAACAGTCACAGCAGGGAAATCGTGTCAACATAGCACATGCTCCTTCACAGCACTGTATACACAACTGACCTGGAACAAAGTGGACAACACAATACCAACCAAGCCCTTCCTGGGACAGAAATCTCACTGTGAGCCACAGTTCTCAACACATTGATGAGACAGGCTGACACTACAGCACACAGAGGGAGAGGTGTAGGTGTGACAGCCCACTACCATAATTTCATCCTGCCATTACCTGCCCAGCCACTCACAGTTATGCTCACAGAGACAGATGCGCAAACACTGCACGCAAGCAAACATCCACAAGCACACATACAAAATAACAAACATATGCGCTACACGCACACAAAACCACACAGGACTCCGTTAAAGCCAATGCCAGCACCTTGCTTCTCGTTGTGACTCATTGTCAGGTTGCTGGATGAGTGTTGTCAATTGAGCTGACAGAAATAAGCACATTAGCTACAACAAACTCTGGCAATGTCTCCCTCTAGATTTGAGTCAAGCAGCATGAAGAAGTGCACGATGCTGAAGGTAGTCCACTGAGTTTAACCAACATGTGCATTTGTTTACACCTGGTTTGCTTGAGCTGACATTGAAACAAGGTCACGGTGTCAATATTCACAAATGTCTCTGACGTATAAGAGCAGCAGAATTTCGAATGTTATCATTATGAGATAAATAACAGTGTTTACCTATCTGGTGTGCAGATGTCCTATATTATAAAGGTGAAAGTGTGCTTAGAGACTTTTACCAATAATATTGGTTATAACCTTGTCAAATTATTCAATGCATTGTACAGCAGCACAAAATATGACGCATCAGTGGTTTATTGTTTCTTGTATATCAAAACTGGGGAATGGGAAACGAACAGTGGGTGCTGCAACTTTGTCACATGTTGACGTGTTTATCCAGTTTCTAATGTGGTCATGTGTGTTTATGGTGATACCAGAAGGAACTAATACTAGCATGTTGGCAATGCATACTTTCATCTTTTAATGTTCTGTTGTATTAATGTCATGTAATGTTGTTGGAATCAGCTTTAACACACTGTACAAACACTCATTTTCACAACAAGCACAAGAATGAACCAGAACCCAGAAATTGAGGAAAATAAAGCAGCTTTGAAAATAAAATCTAGCCAAATCTAAAGCTAAATCATTAGAATTAAGCATGGTATAACATCACTTTTCCCACTACCAAACCATCAATCAATATTGCACAGACATGAGCCCTAAATGGTTCAAGTATTGCTTGGCTTACTTCTGCACCACTTCTCTGTGCATACCACCCTTTGAAGTTTAGTAATGATATCTGACATCTGAGATTAGCTGAACTGAAAACCAATAATAAATTAGTCATTTCTGAGTCATAAATATTTCATTCTAAACATGAAGCTCTTAACGTGACAGCTTCAAGGGCAACTCACATAATGCCCGTCTTGATATCCCCAAAACCCACAGACATAAGAGTTGTTGCAGTCTCATGCCATAATGCTCCCTGTGAGAGATTACGTGCTTTCACTTCCTCTGAGGAAACGCCTAAAAACAATTGGTGTCAAACAGTGTATTCAGTACAATGCTTAGTCATGTGACAAGGTGTAATACTATATAGGACTTTTGCTAACTGGTTTAGGAACCTCACGTATGGTCATCTAATCAAAAAAATATTTATTGTGAGCAAAAAGGACACTTGGTATCATCTTGCCTACTGTTAGCTATTTAAAAACGTAAATGTTTCAAATTATCTGACTATATTTGAATGAAGAGCATGATAGGATACTGATGGTCAAGGTAATGAGAATGCAGCTACAAATCTTTGTTTTACCAGTTGCAGATGTTTAGACAAAACAAACAAAAGAAAAATGTGTGACAGGTTTCTGTATATCAGGCTTAGCCAAGGACCTAAAGATCTCTGTTTGCCCACCGTAGCAGATTTACAAGGACTGTGACTTACTCAACACCCTGTGCAAAGGTGAGCTCTGCACTGTGTGTATAAATTCTGTGATAACAGATCATGGGCTTCCAAGAAACTCATGTTGGCCCATTCAGATATTCCTGAACCTTAAAAAAGATTTTTCAATTGAGGGGTTTTGCACTATATAAATCCATTTAAACTCCAAATACCCACTACAGACAACTGCCTCGAGACAACAATTTCTAACCAGAAAAGGGCCCAACTGAGATAGCTTCATGGCCTGACAGTCATGAAAGGGCTTCAGAAACAAAAGCACCTTATAACCATCATCTCTTTTCTTTTACTTGCCACATCAACTATGCTAGTCCTGCTGTTGAAATGGCAGCCCCCTCTGAAGCGGCTGCCATGAGGTGCTCCTTCATGTCCTGACAGAGGAATCTTTTCTTCTATTTGCCCCTGAATTAGCATGTCACATTTATCGATGATGCCTTTTATCCCGCCCCAGCGTGGCACCAGCCCAGTTCTAACACTCGTTCAGCTTTCTGATCTTCTGATGACACCGTGACCACCTGTAAACCCAGGGTACACATTCAGTTGCACCTGATGTGAAGACGCATGTCTCCCAGTAGCAGGCAGAGGAAGATGTAGGAAGATGTGCAGCTGATTACATGTTGTGCGCTTTGCTAATCTTACCTGAGCTGATTAAAACTCAGATCCAGCCTTCGTGCAAACTGGCCATAGGTCTCTCCAAGGAACTCTGGAATTTCCTTACAGTCGTGCCCAATGTATGAAATCTTTGAAAATTAAAAGAGAGAGACATATAAAGACTGCATCTCTGACGGGGGAACAGACACATTTTTCATGATATCCCAACAACAACTTTTTAATTCAATCTGAATAACATACACAGCCTTATACTGCAACACTTGGCGAAACAGCTGGATAGGATGCCTCACTGTAAAGCCGGATGGTTTCTAAACTACACCTGTCTTTCTGTTTATGCGAAGGGATAACTAATCCTTTCCTCTGTATGCTTTTCACTTCTGCCCCTGTGAACTTACATTTCAACAAACCGCCTTGCACTGGGTACACTTTATTACATTACTTATTACGGAGTTTATTTTTGTCAGTGAAGCTGTAAAAGAAGCGAAAGTCACATCTGTAATGCTAGCTTCAGCGTGTCACATGACTCCAGTGAAGTCGAGGAAACAAACACAGCAGCATAACTTCAGCGCTAGTAAATTATTTAGAGTGGGGCTTAAATTAAAAAAAAGTGCCACATTACACAAGCAGGGGACAAAGTCTGAGAGAAACACTCTCCTAAGCAAACTTACCTGAGTCCCATTCAATGCGACCAGCGACTCGTTGTTTGCCATATCTTTCTCGCCCACTGCTTTTACATCAACTATCCGAGTCACTGCACTTAAAAAAAATCCGCTTACGAAAGAAAGACGTTACGTTTTGCTTTACGTTAAGCGCTGGTGTTTGTGGGTGAAGACCGAGTGCTTTGGAGAACTAGTGGCGATTTCAAATTGACTTTACTGTTTCCGCGTGCCGTTTCAATCAGCTGACCTGCTGTTGTGCGGAAGCACGCGGTCGCTGTTGCTGATCAAACCTGAGTGCTGACTGTTTTCCTAATGACAACATTAGATTCAGACTGGATGTGTGCACGGCTCTCGGCTAAAATACTGAAACATTGTGGAAAAAGAAGTCCAGGTAGGTAGAACACCTGGTCTCAGTAAACCATACGGGGGAGAGGGGGCGTGGAGAGCCATACTGGTAATAAAACATACATATACACTAAAATAGAGATTGGATCAAACCTGAAGTAAAATCATTTTAATTGCCCATGTTAGTCTGAGAAGCTGCCTCTATTTTAACCAGAGTGTTATGGCGGTTCTTTACTGGGGGGTTACATCAAGTATGTAAGTATTTTGGATGTAAAGCTATAACATAGCAATCAACAATCAAGAACCTCATTTTGAGTCAGTTTTCCAAATGGCACTATCTATGGTAAGTCTTGACAACATCTTCCCCTTTGACCACACAATTGGGCTCAGTGCTGCCCCCATCGCCCTTGACAAGTTTCTTATTTAAAGGGTAAGTTCACTCAACTTTTTCTTTTTCTTTTTGCATAAATGATGCTATGTTTATCTCTGAGTTCAGTGTTTCTCATACGTTGGCTTTTAAAAAATATATATTAATAGATTCAAAATCAATTGTTATGTGACTGAAGTTCAGACGTTTAGGTTAAATTCAGAGTGTTTATTTAAAAAATAGGGTTTATAACCATTTTTTAACATATACCCCATTTACAGAGGCTCAAAAATAGTTAGACAAACTTATATAATTTCAAGCATGAGGCTTGTTTTTTAATACTTGGATGAACAGCAATGACTGGATAAAGTCTAGAACCCATTGGGATCTCTAAATCCTGTGTTTCCTCCCTTATGATGTTCTATCTGCCTACCGTTGCTGCTTGTTTGTGAGTCGTTCTGCATTGAGTTTTATTTTCAATAAATGAAAAAGCACGGACTACTGGGTTGAGATCAGGTGACTAACTTCACCATTGAAGAATATCCAATTTCTTTGAATGCTTTGACACATTATCCATTTGCACTGTGAAGCACTGTCTGGTCAGTTTTGGAGCATTTGATTCAGTCTGAGCAGAGAGTGTAGTACCCTGTACACTTCATACAATTCATCCTGCTGCATCTATGAGCAGTCACTGCTGACCTGGTTTCACTAGCAGCCATATGTACCCACCCCATAACATTAGCTACATCCATGTTTGACAGATGATGTAGTATGCTTCTGAGCTTAAGACCTTTTTCTCCTACTACATACCTTTCCCTTTCCATCATTCCGATGCTAGCCAAGTTCATCTTGGTTTCATCTTGGAACTGTTTTCTGACAAAGTATAATCTGTCCTGTTTGTTATTGAGCATAATCAGTAGTTTGCGCCTTGTTCTGAATGTTCTGTGTTTTCCATTCATGTTGGTATCTCAGTTTTGTGGACTTTGATAGCGATACAACTTTACTTAACCGATGAAAGAATTTGTGATTATCCCCTTTCAGGTCTTTTGGTTTTGTTGAGCTGATCAGTCTTTCTTTTTAAGAGACTGTCAATTTTGCAGAGATTTAGATCTCTCAGATAGATTTATTTTGTTTTTCCAGTCTAATGACTACCAAAAGCTTGTTCCATATTTTAAAAGCTCTGTCCAGACTTCATAATTAGCCCTTTTGTTTCTTCCACCTGACAGTATGATGTGGAGTATAACATATTTGTCCTGCTAGTTATAAAACTAAACATGGTGTCAAAGGTCTGTGAAATTGCAGCATTCTGTGATCATTTTGTCCAGACCACAGTACAAAAAACTGCAATAGTTTTCCTTTTAATATTAGAATGCACTGGTCTGTGTACAGAATGTTGCTGTGGAGCACCAAACCTAATATTACAGAAATATGTTCCAAGACCAAGATCTTTGAATTTTTCAGTTGTTTGAAATTTGATATATAAACACATGTATGGATACTGACTGTCTCATTACACAATGACAGACATTTGCACGAACGATCTGGGATTTACCTTTGACTCGAATGCTCCTGAGCACAAAAGATAGTTTTGTGTCACTGCAATGAGGCTACAATTTGTGTGGGCTTACCAAACGTGGACAACAAAAACATTGCCTAAACTGATGAGTCTCAGTTTGAACAGCACAAAAGCACAGATCTATCCTGCCTTATGTCAACAGCTCAGTGTTGTAATGGTGTGAAGGATATTTTCTTGGTAGACTTTTGGCCCCTTGGTTACAATAGAGCATGATACACAGCCTGCCCAAGTATTGTTGCTGACCTTCTCAATCTCTTTACGACTGCAGTGTATCCATCTTCTGAAGGCTGCTTCCAGGAGGATAACACACCCTGTCACAAAGCTAAGATCATCTCAAACTGGTTTCTTGACAGTTCACTGTACATACGTGGCCTCCACAATCACCAGATCACAATCAAGTAGAGCAGCTTTGGGATGTGGTGGAAGGGCAGATTTGCATCATGAATATGCAGCTGACAAATATGCAGGAACTGTGTGATGCTTTCTATTTGGACCAAAATCCTCGAGCAGTGTTTCCATCGCCTATCCAACAAAGAATTTAAGCAGTTCTGAAGAGAAAACAGGGTCTAACCATATACTAGCAAGATGTACCTAATAAATTATCTGATGTAGGTATCTTGTATATCTGTATAAAAGCTGCTAATAACTTTGTGCTAAGTAATTAAGGTTTGTTTCTTACAAAATACTTACAACCACATATCTTTTATACTAGTTTTGAACCGTGCTAGTTTTGTCAAGCCACTTTTTCAGATGCAGTGTAGTCATGCATGCTCTTGTGGTCAAATATTATTTTCTGGATCATTTAAACGTGATTATTATGGATGGGATATTATATATATTCTAAATATATACTTACTTGTTATTAACAAAAACTATATACTTTTCTTACAGGCTATCGGTCCTTAATTTTGTATGTGCAGTCAAAGACTGACGTTCCCACCACAGTGCTGTGTTTGTCCTGCTCTAGTTGAAGCTTTGGCAACAAGTAAGCTGACTGCTTTAATGAGGTATGTCGCAGTCCTGCTTACTTGTGGGTCACAGTGGTTCACTGTTTAGAGACATTAGAAAGTTTGTGAGCGCCATAGGCCTGCTGCTGTTCATTGCACATTGCTCAGCCAGCTTGCCTGCTGCATGTTTTGTGACGTCACCTAAGACCTCCCACACGCGGAAAAGCTCACTCTCTCCCCGCCGCTCTCCCGGAGAGAGAGTGAGCGAGGGAGAGTCTGCATGGCTTCGGTCCTCGCTGTGTTCCTTGCTTCACTTCGACAGTGTATTGAGTGGTTGTGTTTGAGTAATTCCAAACAGGGTTTCTTTTAGAAACAAGGACTACGTCTTAATGTCGTTACACTGTTGTTGATGTGTTTTTTTAAAATCGTTTTTACCTCTCTGACGTTTTACATCGGAGCTTAGTAGGCAATGATTCCAGGTAATGTCGTGTCACGGACTTTCCTGTAATCCTGTCCTTCCACGGAGTTTTAGAGGGGAAACAAATCTACTTCATGCATGTACTTTAATAGATTTAATAGTCTGCTATCCTGGCCAGTCCACATCTTCTTTTATATTACTGCTACGCGGAGATTCTGTGCCTCTCTGTTGCTGTCTTTGTACACTTTAATTATTGCTAGAATATATTTATAAATAATAAACGGCAAACGGTCTAAAATGAAATTAATAACTTTATGGTAACGTCGTGAATAGCTCCCAAGCAGTTTGTATATAGGCCCAAAATAAAGTAGCGTTTACACCATAGCCTTAAAAAAAACTGAAGGTGCGCATTTAGGAAAGTTGTTTAATTATATATTTCATATTTAGTTTAGCCGCATAAATCAGCCCTAATAATGAAATGTGTTCTTCCTCGCTTCATCACAACAAGTCGGCCCAGCTCTGTAATCCTACAAGTCCAACATAAAGTATTTCCTCGCGAGATGTAAATGGTTGTATTTGCATGCGGAGTGATTCATAAACATGTCAGTGTTATGAAATATATGGGGGATATTAAAACTTTCTATTTAAATATCATGAATTATGGTCGCAAAAATGTGTTCCCATTTAAGAGGAATGCCGAGTATTTTGGTGTCTGGTGCAGAAGCCCATTCGTCATAGGGACAATAAAGAGGGTTTTCGCCTGACAGTGAAAATTTATGGTTGCCCTTCTTTGCCCTAATAACTCACATATTGTGTCACGGACTGACATCCCTTGCAGAAAATACCAAGCCTGTTATCAATCACACATCTTTGCATATTGTGAAACGTCCCCCCTCTTCTTTTCTGCAAGAAAGAAAAAAAAGAAGACTGAGAACATTCGTAGAAATAGAGATCCGCTTACTTGGACTTTTTCCTTCCTCCCTCTCTTAGAAACACACATATTACGCTGAGAACAACATATCTTATTTAGAAGTCGACATCTATTTATATTGCATGAGATATGTAGACAAGATAGAGAAGATAGTTATTAATTTCTTTATTAGTGCACCTTTAACAAAGTTGAAATCAGTTGTGGGCCTATAAGGTAAAAACTTTTTTCCTATCTGTCTTTTTTTTTTTTTTTATTAGTCTTTTGCAAGTTTGCTCTGTAAACGTTTTATTATATTCACTCCAAAATGTAACTAATTAAAAAAATATGGGACTCGAAAAAAATGTTTTTTTTTATTTTGCATTTTTATTTTTCTCAAAAATAAAAATAAAAATACAATTCAGTAAAAATAAATAAAATAAATATAAAAATATTTTGCAGCCTTGACTGTCCACTCCAGGTTTTCTTGCTCTCCGTGTTGACCTGTCAAGCAGATTACCACAGAAAGAGATTAATGGCAGAGGCGGGTTGCAATAATAATCGTTTTGTTTGATGTGACAACTTTGATAGGCGTTGATTTACTTACAAACTGATAGGCTTTTAATTGAGCGCCTCCATCCCGATTTAGATGAAAGGAAAACCACATTGAAAAGCTGCCCGATTGCCCCGCAGCCTCAATACTGATTAGCCATCTCAGCGGTGAATAGTTCAAGGCATTTTAAACTTCTTTTCTCAACGGCCTGACAGACCATTTCTCTTCTTTTCTTTCTCCCGGTCCGCGTTTCTGCCCGTTAAAGAAAATAAATCATTTCCATTGTATGTAAATAAAATCGAGCTGACATCAATATAAACTGTCTGGATTTCTTTCTCTCTTTTTTTTCAGTCGTCTTTGTTGTTCTTGTTGCAGATGACAGTGTGCCCGAGGCAGATGACAGGTTTTAACAACACAATGGCAGATGCGTTTAGCCCCCCCTCCCTAAAATAATGGACATGGTTCTGTTTTGAGAGACCGCAGTGTGTGACCGGGTTGTTACACATTTGAATTATTATTAAATCTTGTAAATAGTTATACTGCGTCCATGCTATCCAAGAGAGAATAGAGGCTATACATATAGATAGATAATGGGAATATGAATTCTACATCCCTGCACTGTTTATTTAACTTTCCGTTTTGTGTGTGTAATTTTTTT
>NW_005188596.1:0-2690 GCF_000239375.1 Pundamilia nyererei
GCCTGGTTCTGCCGGAGGTTTCTTCCTGTTAAAAGGGAGTTTTTCCTTCCCACTGTTGCCAAAGTGCTTGCTCATAGGGGGTCATATGATTGTTGGTTTTTTTTCTCTGTATCTATGAAGCGCCTTGAGGCGACTTATGTTGTGATTTGGCTCTATATAAATAAAATTGAATTGAATTGAATTAATGTTGACCACACACATATAATGCACTGCTTCATCTTTCTGCATACTTCCAAGGAAAACAAACAAAGGTTGATTTAATGAAAAGCAATCCTTTACTTCAACTGCTGAAAAGTCCCATGAGAGAATAAAAAAGGAGTCTAAAATCAACTGGGAACTGACAGGGAGAATAACAAGCACTAAGACAAAGTCTGAAGGAAAGACAATGCTAAATGTAGATGAGGGTAATTATTGGACATGGATACAGCTGGATAACCAGACAAGAAAATATATATTTAAAAAAAAAACAGGAGACAATCAAAACTAAATGGGGAAATGTAAACACATGAATGAACTTAACATGGGGAGCTGATACAAGAGGAAAATACAGGAAACACTGATGGAGCAAATGAAACTCTAAAACTAAGACTAAATTATAACAATGACTCCAAAATACTCATTATTTATTTTTAGAATAATCACTGAAAGCAGCTTAAAAGATGGATTTTAAGCTACTTTAACCTATATCATCCAACAACACAGATCATATTTGCAATGGACATGGAATTATATTCATAACAGAAAGTTTAGCACAAATTAGAAAAGTTCAAACTCTACTTACCAAGAAACTGGAAAGCAAGTCTGCACAGCGCAGTAAGAAAGTTAGCCCGTTAGCATCAAAGCCGACAAGCAGTATGCTCGACTTTAGGATTTTGGTTCACACTAATCTTTAAAACTAGGCGTGCACAATCAGACATGTTATCAACACTCATATTCTTTTTTCTTTTGTTTTGAAAGGGTCTGAAAAGTGAAATTAAGTTGAATATTAAGCGTTTTTGCTGTCATGTTTTTGGATGTCACAAACAGGAAGTTTAATATCGTCATGGATACAGTGAGATACACCTCTCAAGCCTAGTTTTATGGCCCTTTTTGTATTGTTAAAAATGGCACACAGCAAATGAATAAAAGTTTAATAACAATATTCTGTGTGGATACCTAATTTGATATAAAGGTAACTATCACTAGATTACATTAACAATGGAGATCTTAAATTGAGCAATTCTGTAGCATAACCATTGTTACCCCAGCACAAATACACCCAGTATTATACCATATATGTTACTATAAAAAGAACAAACAGGAAGTTACTCTATGATCCAAGCATTCATGCAGCATCCAGAAAAAACAACTAGAAACATTTCATGAGTAACACCCTATTTCTTTGGTTTGTTGATGGTGGAATAGAGATCGCTGGGATCAGTGGAAAGTCCAGCAGGTGAGGAGGGAACTTTCATAGTGCTGTAAGTCACAGTGTCATCATCATCCCCACAAGCCTATAAGAAAACATTATAAGATGTTATTACTTAAATAAACTGACAGGAGCTTTAAAAATCACAAACTTACTGCTAACATCATCAATGTAAATACCAAAATCTTACCCGGGCTTTATTCTTGGTCTTCTTGGTGAAGCTGATGGAAGCATAGGAAACACCATCATCAGCATCAGCCTGCACAGTGAACACAATATAAAGACTGTTCAGTATGTGAATTCATGATGGGACTGTTTCACATCTATTGAAGTAAATTCATTTTCAGCTTCTCTGTTGAACTAAACATAGCACTGAGTGTAACTTTGTACTGGGAGTACTGAGAGATCTCACCGTCTCCTGATTGGTTCCTGGACCAGACTCAGTGTCTGCAGGGTTTAAGCTCAGTCGCTGCAAAAATACAGTTTGTGACCAAAATAATACTGAATTAACAAAACTGTTTCAAGGAGGAACTGATTCAAAGTATTTTCCAGCTGACTTTAAGTTATTTAGAGTCTCTGTCTGGTGTGGAACTATAGAGTCTAAAGATGATGATGAAAAGAACATTGGTGAAAGAGAACTTGTTATCTGGAGATTTAAACTCACCATGTTGTCGCTCTGTTGTGCTTTGTTTACTGACAAGAGAAAAAAATAGTTGAACTTCCACATTAGAAATCAAAGAATTCAACATTTTATTTCCTTCATTCTGCTTATGATGTTAAATGTTCATCTGTCAGTGTTTTCACCTTTAGTTTTCTTCCATCTGATGATCACAACAACAATTATTAAGAGTGCTGCTAAACCCACAGGAATGACGATAAACCTTGACTGAACTGGAGAGATTATTAAAATGTGTTAAACAATGAATTTCTTCCACACCAACATGTTCTCGCTCCCAAAGCCTAACATTTTACGCTAGGTGACAAATCGTCAGTATATTACACTTCCGGGCACCCAACATGTCCCTATATTACGAGATCGGAAAAATGAGGAAATTGAGAACCGTTTGAAATGAATCTACACATGTACATTAATTTTACTTAAATCACTTTGGAAAACACTATCTAACGTCATTAAAGTGCTGGTTAAGGTTAGGGATAAGGTTATGGTTAGAGTTGAGACATGACAAATCGTAAGTATATTATGCTTCGGGAGTGAGAGCGGTCTGTCCACACACAGACAAGACTCAGTCTGACATTAAAATTTCAAAAGAAGACAGATTCA
>NW_005188596.1:3544-4750 GCF_000239375.1 Pundamilia nyererei
ACCTTCTTGTGGTCCTGTTGCTGTTTTGAACTGTCTGCAGGTGTAACGACCAACATCCTGATCTGTGACCTTCTTTATAACCAGAGAACAGTTTGCAGAAACACTCAGTCTGTCTGATTCAGGTTTGGCTTCTTTAATCTGCCCAAACTCAAAGAGTGATACTGTGGTGCTTGGATCACTGAAGATCCAGGTAGTACTGATACAGTTATGCTGACCTTGTATCACATTATTACAAGGCAGAGTAACATCATGTCCACGTCCAGCTGTGACAGTTTGATGTTGCTCAGTTGTTCCTGTTGAGAAAAAGAGAGAGAGAGAAATGTGAAACATCAAATATGTTATGAATATGAGTGTTATGTTTATAATGTGAAGTTTATTTTAAATACAAAACAAGTTTAAGATTTAACTTTTGTTTTAAAGAGTCAGCTAAAGTCAAAAAGTTAATCATGACTGTTTCAGTTAAAGGAAGAAAAAGAAGCAACACTTGTGATAATAATGCAGTTTGTTAATTGAATGTGTTTCTATGTACACTTACCTTTAAACTGAAGCATGAGCATCAGTAATGAAGACATTTGAATCCATGTGAATGCAGCCATCGTGCTTCTCTGTCTCTCCCAGTCTCTGTTCTTGCTCTCACGTTCACAAATGAGACAGTTTCAGAGACGAACACAGCATCAACTTCCTGCTCACTTCCTCACAGTGACATCACTCCTTTTCTTTTCCTCTGTGTCTGAATTATTTCAGTTTTTAACTTTGGTGTTTCCTTACCTACCACCTCTCTCCAAATGTAAATATTAAATAAGTGAAGAACTTTATTTTAACTTTTATATTCAATGTAATTTGCAGACTCTCGTATCACCAAGGACTCTACATCAGTAGAAAATAATCAATAACAGAATAGAGGAAGTTAAGGTGTGAAGACCGTTAGATGAGGTAAGTGTTGACATTAATGCAGCTCTTCTGTGCATTTGGTTCATTATTAGAAAACAGTTTCCATGGTGATGTCTGTCTGCATACATGAATCATGTGAAGGTTCTGATACTGGTGCAGTCACCACTGTTAGCAGCTCTAACAGTGGTGACTGCACCAGTCACAAGGACACAGATGAGAGGTGTTAGTGGTCAGATACCTGTTATTTCTAATTTTTCTCAGTAGTTAAGAGGAAGTGTTTCAGTGAGAATGTGGGTTCAACAGCAACAGTGCTCG
>NW_005188596.1:6126-7189 GCF_000239375.1 Pundamilia nyererei
CGAGACTGCCTTTTTTTATTCAAGCAAATCCAAACGTGCCAGGACTCGTGGATGATTGGTTACTTGGAGACCTGTGCCGGCCCTCTTCTATGCAGACTGAAGTGTGACAGTCCACGCAGGTGATTGGCTACCTGTGGATGCCATGATACTCCAAGAGCCAATAAGTGGCTGATTGTGTCCATCTGCGGTTATAAAAGGCTGAAGAGCCTTCACGCTACAGGGCTGCTGCTGTGCCGTGTCCTCCTCACCCGCCTCTCTTTTTGAACTTTGTTTGTTAAACCCAGTATATGGTTGAACTTAGTTTGATGTGAGTTTTGTGATGCTAGCTTGCCTTAGTTAACCCTTAACTTTTACTTTTTTTTTCCTGTGTTAATGCTTTACGTGTTAATTGGTCGCCCAGTGGTCTTTTGAACAGCCCTGTCGGTCCTTTGTTTGAAGTTTGCAATAAAACCTTTTATTTTACTCAGTTTTCGTGTGAGGGTTCGTGTATGTTACTCCCCTCCTGTCCCCTAGCACAGGGGGTGCTAACAACCATAACATCAGTTACTGCAGCTCAACAAGAAAGACAAGAGATAAAAATGAGGAATAAAGACTAGCAATCAACTACAAAAGAAGAAATGTAAACAGCAGTGATGAACATGTTTTTCTGATCTTAGTCTTTTACCTTTTGTTGTACACTAAACATCATCAGCCTTAGCTTAATAACCAGCAAGGAAAGTAGAAAACCAAAAATCTCAAAAATACAGTGTCTCTCTATGTTTGTCTCCACGTTGGGTAAGTAAAGTGCATATGAGAGCATGAGGGTGGGAATGGATGTCTGTATCTGTGTGTGCCTGTATGTCTGTGTCTATATGTCAGGTCAGGTATCAGACGCCACCTCTCTGGGGACACCTCAGGCCCTCCAAGGTATGGAGGCCTATCTCCCCCACCGCCGGTCACTCTGGCACTCTGGATGTCTGGAGTTTTGATCTCCTCCATACCTGCTTCATGCCCTGGAGGACGGGGCTGTGGCTCCCCACACCCTCCAGCAGATCATTACAGGAAGGAACCTTTTAAATACAAG
>NW_005188596.1:9116-13072 GCF_000239375.1 Pundamilia nyererei
TCATATCAAGTTGTAGATTCAAGCTGCTTTTCATGCTTTTGTCCACAACATGGCGCCAAAGAGCACTGTGTTGAAAAGCTTTGAGTAATGAACCCTTTTTCATTACAAGCTTCACTGATTCTGAAGGATTCATCACTAGCAACCAACTAGTTGGCTGATTTTTCAAGACTTTGTATGTGAACGAATGAATGAATATGAGTGTTATGTTTATAATGTGAAGTTTATTTTAAATACAACACAAGATTAAAATTCAACTTTCGTTTCCAAGAGTCAGCTTAAGTCAAAAAGTTCATCATGACTGTCTCAGTTAAAGGAAGAAAAAGAAGTAACACTTGTGAAAATAATGCTGTTTATTAATTGAATGTGTTTCTATGTACACTTACGTTTAAACTGAAGCATCAGTATCAGTAATGAAGACATTTGAATCCATGTGAATGCAGCCATCGTGCTTCTCTGTCTCTCAGTCTCTGTTCTTGCTCTCAGAGATGAACACAGCATCAACTTCCTGCCCACTTCCTCATAGTGACATCAGTTCATAGCATTTAAGCATCCATATCTGTAACTCCCTCTCTCTCTTAATGTAGATATCAAATGACTAGAAACTTTTTAAATATTTAAAAACTTTCATACTTAATCTTTAATTATATTTAATTCATTTATATTTTAAAGCTACTACTATTAGCAGCTAGATAAGAACACTAAATGAGATGTGTTAGTGGTCAGAGACCTGCTGCTTCCTCATTGCACCTCTGAAGTCATTTATTTCTGAGAAGTGAAGGGGAAGTGTTTGGTGAGAATGTGGGTACAACAGCAGCAGAGCTCTGGTGGTCAGTTTCAGCCTTATTTGTCATATGCAATTTAGGACACAGGGTCAACATTGCAATGAAATGTGTTTGATGAGCAGAGCACAAGCCTCTTAGCAATATTAATATTAAACAGTATAATAGACTGTTATATATATGTATGTGTGTGTGTGTGTGTGTGTGTGTGTGTGTGTGTGTGTGTGTGTGTGTTTTATGATGACCATATAAAACACTCTGGTTAAAACGTTGATGAGGATTAGACTGAAGTGTCTTTAGGTTTCCCATCATTTTCAACACATAGCAGACACATAGCATCATTTTATCTTATTCTTTGATGCTTTGTAATTTGAATAATTATTCTGCTGCAAAACAAACAATAATATTAATTACATATATTTTCTGTTTATCTTTGGTTCGGTCCTATTATCATTCAGCGTATACAAAGAGAAACAGTTACAGATAAAATTAAAGTTGTAATATGGAGAAAACATTACTGTCACTCCCCTCATCTTAACAAGTGACAGAGAACAGATATTATTATTTATCATCAAAGGGCAGCACAGCTCACCACTGCCATATCAGAGTTCTGAAGCTTTAATCCCTTACTGGTGAGCTCATACACATCGTGCATTGCTTTTTTCTGTGTAATTCTCATGAAGGCAGATGGTAGCAAATGTTTATTTGCCCTTGTTGTCCATCCCAGCAAAAACTAGGAAAAAAGAACAATAACAGTTTGTTATAGCTCAGTCTCCTAATGCGCCTGGGAAAGAAAACAGTTTAGTTATACAATACTTTACTACACAAGGTGTTCAGTACTGGGGTCAGCCTAGTCGAAGATCTAACAAAATACATGTACATGTTTCTGATATTTAGTAGTAATATCTCCACAATTAAACCATCATTGTGAGGAGATCACTACTGTCATGGTTTTGAATGAGTTTCTATTAATCCTAAGGTAGTGAAGTGCTATTTTATTGGAGTGTCATGTGTTGGTTTGTGCATTTAATATGTCACCTGACAACAATGCTGTCATTTCCTGTTTCTTTTAAAATAATGATTTAAAAACCTTTTAAATAGATTAAATGAGTACACATCTACTAAACCTCATATCAGTGGACAGAAATCTGTAGATGACACTTACTGAACTAAACTAGAAGCAGCTTCTCTCCAATAGGTTTCAGCCCAACTGTGGCTGTTTCAGGTGTACTCAAAATACCCCCCCCTCCCCACACACACACACACCCTTTAGTACTTTTAGCAGTCACTGAATTTGCATTTACCTGAAGAGAAAGTAATTATGTTCATGTTTCCAGACTAAAATGAACACAAAAGACTGACTGACTCATTAAAAAGCCTTTATTTCCACTGATAAAATGTCCAAAATACAAAGTTCACGAAACGAATAAACAGAGTTCAAAACCAACTGAGAAATCCCAGGCAGGATAAGAAACACTGAGGCAAAGACTGAAGGAAAGACAGTGCTTATAAATGAGGGTACCATGATTACAGGAAGTGGATGCAGTTGGATGATGAGATGTAGGTGAAAATAATCAAAGACAATTTGATTAGTAAAACTAAACACAAAGACAATAAAACAGTGAAGTGAGAACCATAACTAAAGGTGGGAACAGACACATGAATCAACTTCACATAAGAAAATTGGCACAAGAAGCTATGACAGGAAACTCTAAGGGAACAAATTAAACACTAAAACTGAGACTAAACTATAACAACTACTAAAGTCCAAAATACTCAACATTTTGTTCATAATAATGAATACGGGCATCAAACAAGACACATAATAAACTACTGTAAACTATCATTCAAGATCATATTTACAGTGCACATACAGGTATATTGTCACAAAAAGGCCCGGAGGCCGAGTACCAAAACCAAACCCATGTGCAGAGAACTCAAAGCGGAGGCTGAGGAAAGGTTTTAACAATTTTATTAACTAGCACAAGGGTGATATTTACAATGGCTTAAGGCTTGACAAATGGTGTGTGGGGGTCTTGGCTAGGAGAGAGAAATAAAGCAAGGTGGCAGGTCCAAGAAAGCAACGGGAGCCAAACTGGTGATTAGGTACGGTATGGAAGAGAGGAGAGCAGTGTTAAAATCGTAGCCAATGAGGAGTTCTGGAGAGGGTGGAAACTATGAAAATCTTCGTCTTACTGTGCAGGTGGCTGATGTAAGTGTTGAAGGAGAGGGGGTGCGGTCCGGGTGGGTTTGGTGGTGTGTGTCGGCTGTCCTGAGCGGTGAAGGTTCCGTGGTAGTGTAAGGGCAGGAGGGCAGGCAGGTGAACCAGATTTCCAGGATGAGTTGTTCAGCGTTGTGGAATACCCGGGAGCAACTAGAACACAAGATCACAAGTAAGCAAAGCACTTGAGACTTACTGGCATGAAGTGTGAGACCTGGTTACTAACATAGGGTAGTTGACAAACTGGCGAGGAAGGAGTGTCAGCGAGCAGCTTACATCTCCAACCTAGTTGCCTGAATCAACTCCAGGTGAGGGAGCCTGTAGGCCCTGCCCATGGGTGGATACCATGCTGGGACAGCATCATAATCATAATCTACAGAAAGGTTAAAAAAAACTGTATTCAACCATATATTCATATCAATTAACATTTAAAGTTCCTTATTTCTATTTATGATCCACTTTAATCTGTGACCTTCTTTATAACAAGAGAACAGTCTGCAGAAAGACTCAGTCTGTCAGATTCAGGTTTAACTTCTTTAATCTGCCCACGTTCAAAGAGTTCTACTGAGCTGACTGGATCACTGAAGATTCAAGAACAGTTGGATGTTCCTCAGTTGAGAAAAAAAGAGAAATGTGAAACATCAAATGTTATGAATATGAGTGTTATGTTTATAATGTGAAGTTTATTTTGAATACAACACGTTTAAATTTCAACTTTAGTTTCCAAGAATCACCTAAAGTCAAAAAGTTAAAAGCACATCCTGACTGCCTGTCTCTGTCTCAGTTCTTACTCTCACGTTCACAAATGACACAGTCTCATGAGGGCATGAGGGTGGGAATGGTTGTCTGTATCTGTGTGTGCCTGTATGTCTGTGTCTATATGTCAGGTTGGGTATCAGACACCACCTCTCTGGGGACATCTCAGGCCCTCCAAAGTTTGGAGGCCTATCTCCCCC
>NW_005188596.1:13092-13981 GCF_000239375.1 Pundamilia nyererei
ATATAGGAGAAATACGCTCTCTCTTTCTAGTCCCTGCTGTATCATTTTGGATAAACTGAAGGCTTTTTGGGGAGTTTTTAGGACATCCTGATAATAATGAATAACAGTAGTCCAGCCTGGAAATAATAAATGTATGAACTACTTTTTCAGCATCACAGGATATTTCTAATTTTATAGATATTGTGCAAAGAAAGCAGCCCTACATATTTGTTTAATAGGTACATTGAAGGATATATCCTGGTCCAAAACAACTCAAAGGTTCCCCACAGTGTTACTGGAGGCCAAGGTAATGGCATCCAGAGTAAGCATACAGATAACATTTAAGTTATATTATGCAGCTTAACATCAGTCACTGACTGTAAATGTCATTAACACTCATGTCTTTTCCCTTTTAGGAGAGACAGAAAGCAGAGATCAGGAATGGAAAAAAGTGTGGAAAATTAACAAACAAACTAGCTTCTAAATATGAAATAAAACTCTGGGTTTTTTTTTACCTGACAAATTTCGCAACCAGAAACATGATCTGAATGAAGTTTTGTGCCGAACACATCTGCTTTGCCAAGAGGAGCTCAGTAAACTCGTCTTAGTCCTTCTTTTTATTTAATTTACTTTAGTTATTTATTTTATTTTTTATGCTAGTACAGGGTGGGCCATTAATATGGATACACCGTAATAAAAATTGGATACAACTTTTGCTTTTTCAATAGGAAGAGGGCCATGTGACACATCAAACTTATTGGTAATGTCACAAGAAAGACAATGGTGTGCTTGGTTTCAACGTAACTTTATTCTTCATTTGTGGCCATAGTTTGAAACCACACATGCATCTATGTTTGTTTATTGGATGAATGTCTGTCAGCATGGCTGACTATGTGTGTGTTTATGTTTC
>NW_005188596.1:17771-20057 GCF_000239375.1 Pundamilia nyererei
ACGGCAAGGCTGGGATGGTCAATTTGGTAAAGTAAAATTTGCCCAAGTCCGTTGGGCATCTTTCTTTGCCTTTAGACAACAATTCTGATGGCATAAGAGCCAAACGGGACAGGCAAAAAAAAAAATAATAATAAAAAAAAATAAAAAATAAATAATAAATAAAAACGACACAGTCTCAGAGATGAAAGACTCTGGAAAGACTCATCCTGGACCAGCTCCGACCCATAGTCAGGGCACATCAGGATCCCCTTCAGTTTGCTTACCAGCGCGCCTTGGATCTGAGGACGCCATCAACTACTTGCTCAATTGTGTCTACACCCATCTGGACCAGCCAGCGAGCACTGTGAGGGTCACGTTTTTTGACTTTTCCAGTGGATTCAACACCATCAGGCTGACCCTCCTGGGCGATAAGCTAACAGTGATGCAGATAGATGCCTCTGGATTGTTGATTACCTGACAGGAAGACCACAATATGTGCGTCTTCCACATTGTGTGTCTGACAAGGTCATCAGCAACACAGGGGCACAACAAGGGACTGTCCTCTCCCCCTTCCTCTTCACCCTCTACACCACAGACTTCAGCCACTGCACAGAGACCTGCCATCTTCAGAAGTTTTCTGATGACTCTGCGGTGGTTGGATGCATCAGCAAGGATGATGAGACAGAGTATCGGGCTGTAGTTGACTCCTTTGTCACGTGGTCCGAGCAGAATCATCTGCAGCTCAACGTGGCAAAGACCAAATAATTGATTGTGGATTTTAGGAAGACTAGGTAACCCTTGACCCCTGTTTCAATCCAGGGGGTCGATGTGGAAATTGTGGAGGACTATAAATACCTTGGAGTACACATAGACAATAAACTGGACTAGGTTTAAAACACCATTGCACTTTACAGGAAGGGCCAGAGTCGTCTCTATTTTCTGAGGCAGCTGAGGTCCTACAACATCTGTCGGACAATGCTCAGTGCCATCCTCTATGCTGTTGCACGCTGGCGCATCAGGTGACGGGTCACAGATGCCAACAGACTCAATAAACTGACCAGAAAGGCCAGTAATGTTGTGGAGATGAAGCTGGAATCCCCCAACAATAGAATAGAGGAAGTTAAACGTGTGAAGACTGTTAGTTGAGATAAGTCGTTGCATAAATCCAAGTCTCCTGTTTTTTTGGTTTATTTTTAGAAAACAGGTTCATGATGATGTTTTCCTGCACACATAAAAAGAGGTCATGATTCAATCTCAGAATTTGATTTAAGTGTTCACAATGAAACATAGTAATACTGCAGCAGTGACTGCTGATAAGAGCACTAAATGAGATGTGTTAGTAGCTTGAGACCTGTTGGTTCCTCGTTGACCTCTAAAGTCTTTTATTTTTTGTTGTTGTTGTTTTCTGAGAAGTGAAGCGGAAGTGCTTTGGTGAGAATGTGGGTACAGCAGCAGCAGAGCTCTGGAGGTTTCATGATGACCAGATTATTAAGACACTGATGAGCGTGAGAATATACTATGTTGAGGTTTCACACATTTCGACATATATTAGATCATTTTATCTTGTTTTTTAATGCTGTCTGAGTATAATTTGCAATCATATAACAGCTGAAATGTAAGGAGAGCCATTCATGCATTATTTAGAAAAGGGTCAGTACTGTTCAAACCATTAATTAAATATTTAAAATTGAAGATGAAAGAACAGGAAGGATAACTGGAGAGAACATTAAATGCTAGCTGATACTGTGCTCTGAGGTCTCAGACAGGCTGCAAAAAATAAAATAAAAAAAACATACTATGTAATAAAACATCAGTTACTGTCACTGATGTCCTCTCCCAGCTCAATAACTGAGATAGAGCAGATATTTTCCATCATAAAAGATAAAATAGGGAATGTGCAGCACATGTCACCAATGCTAAAGCATTTAGGAAAAAGATAAGATAAGATAACCTTTATTAGTCCCACGCGTGGGAAATTTGTTTTGTTACAGCAGTGAACAGTGCAAAGTTACATAGAAAAATTAGAAGAAAAAAACCCCACTGGGATAAGATATCAATAAGATACTGTGCAGAACTGTACACAGTAGAATAAAATAAAATACTACATACAATAGAATAAAATAGAATACAAATGCTATATACAATTGAGTATAATAAAACGATGCCAGGAAAGAGTACTGCACAAAAACAACCAACAAAACCCATTAAATGTATGGGTGGTCCCATTGAACCTTTTCTTTCCTGTCTCTTTTTTTGTATGTATTTTTTGTGAAGGGGAAGTGGTTTGGTGAGGATATGCAGAGCTGT
>NW_005188597.1:0-1111 GCF_000239375.1 Pundamilia nyererei
AGGAGGGACAGGATGATGTTTTGTGTAATCATTTGCCTGCATGGAGCTTAAATGGATAGACTGAAGCATCGCCCTACAAGCTCAAGCTGGCAGTAGTAAAACAGTTCCCTAGCGATCTTATATTATATGGACGACAGTATTGGCCCACAGCTGTTAATCTTTGAATTCAGGTGTTTTAAGTTGCGTTTACACAGCTGTATAAAACTGAGCACCCTTTCAGTCCGCCATTACAAACACTTACAAAAGATTGAGTCGTTCTAAAGAGGTCACTGAAACATGTGGTATGACTAAAGTCCATTCGTGGAATTTCTTCCCTCCTAGATTTTCAATGATCAACTGAAAGTGATATTATTACGAAGTGGAACAACAGCAACTCAGCCATGAAGTGGCAGATCACACAAACAGAGCAGAGTCTCTTAATACGTAAGAGTTTCCAACGCTCTGTTCACTCAGTAACAGAGTCCAAATGCCCTCTGGCATTAACCTCAAACAGTGTGCACTCTTGTAGGTGCACTCCATCTGTGGCCTTTACTTTGGTCCATGTCTTAATTTGAGACGTTCCTATTATTATCACTGTTATTATTATTTTATACACAGATGTCATGGACTTACAAGTAATAGATTGATATGATGCGGTGATATGGTCTTAATCTTTTGTGGATTTCTGATCATTTTTTTGTTCATGAGCATTAAAACAGTTAGATGAAGGAAACACATCAGAACACTAAACCATGAACATATTATATACGCACTGAAGATTGTTTTCAGTTTTCAGGTTGCCTTGTTAGACGAGCACCTCTCTGGTTTGTGTGCTGTGACATTTTCAAAAACCTGGTTTTCTTTTTCCTATTTGAGGTCACCAGAGGGCCTCCAGGCTTGGCAGTTGTGGGCAGTTTTGTCCTGTCTTCATGTCTCATGGTAAAAACAGCTGCAAGCCAGTTTCAATAGAGCTGAAATTAAACTGAAAAAGAAAGGAAGGGTACGGTTTAATGCACTGTTAGGAAATATATTATCAAATGTACAAGTCGGAGTAAAATTGCTTGGAAATCAAACTTTTAGCAATGGCTCTGAAATAACTGAAAATCAGGTTGTGTAGGAATGTTTAGCTTAT
>NW_005188597.1:2910-4111 GCF_000239375.1 Pundamilia nyererei
GCCAAAGTGCTTGCTCATAGGGGGTCATATGATTGTTGGGGTTTTCGCTGTTTTCTTTGTATTATTGTAGGGTCTTTGTCTTACAATATAAAATGCCTTTAGGTAGCTGTTGTTGTGCACTGTATTGAATGCTGAATTGAAACTATTTAAAATGCAGTCACATATTTTCAGTATATCCACATGCACATTGCATGGTCAAAAAAAATATAAACAGTATAAAAAGTGGATGTGAGCATTACTTGGATAATCCTTCATTCTGATTTCAATAAAGGCCATAATTTACTAAATGAACTTCATATTTTATTCATTATGACTAGAAATTTGTGGCTGAGCCAAGCAAGTCAACAGAAAAAGGTTTAAAGAGGTCACAGAGTGAGGGAACTTCCCCTAGACTTCTATAGCACTGGAAGTCTCTTTCCAGTCACAGGAGTCTCCCCCTGCTGGCCATTAAAAGAATGAAGGTTTAACATACTTGCATATTAGACCTTGAGGCTGTATTCATCTTTTATACAGCCTGTGCAGTACTTCTCTGATTCACACATCTTATCCACACATACTTAATTAGAAGGTAAATATGAGAAATACATATATAAAGTCCAAGAGCTTTTAAGCTCCTGTGCCCTGTATTTCTGCCTTGGTTTCCCTCTTGGTTACCTAATTGATTCTACTGTGTATTGTTTGATTTCCTTCCTTTATTGGTGCCTTTCAGCCATTTATTCTGCCTGTATTTTTGGTACTTTCTATGCCAACTCTGTTATTTTGTTCTGTCTTCCTTGCAGTCAGAGCTCAGCCATCAGTATCTGTGCCTGGACTGATTGGTGCTATTCTGGTGAAACTCTTCTACACTGTGATTATTACACTGGGTGCAAATGTACTCATACGCTGAGCTAATGGTAGAAAACCTGAGAAAATGAGTGTGATGTGACCTCTTTGATATCATTGCCCTCATATATTGAAACATGTCTTTATATTTGTACAGCCATGATGTTTCGCTTTTTATTTGAAAATGCTGGAAATTAATCGCAAAGAAAAAACAAAGAATTTAGGAACATCTGAGATAAGATGCAGTAAAAATGTTTAATGATGCGTTCACCAACAGCTATGGAGTCTGTGTATGTAATGGTGTTAAACATGTACTCATAAGACAAGTATTTAACCATCCAGCCATCAGTTTTTGCAGCTGAGCTAGAGCTGGAGCCTA
>NW_005188597.1:6051-7183 GCF_000239375.1 Pundamilia nyererei
CATAAAAGCTTTCACTGTAGTGAGATGCATTCAAATTTTAATTTGAGTCAGTCAGATCTGATCTTCAAGGTTACAAACTTTCATTTCTAATCATTAAACTGCTCAAATTCCAAGTAAGATTATTGCTCATGTAACCTTTGTATCCTTAGTTGTTGTAAGTCATGGCAAGTCAAGTTTTCTCACATAAAGTTATTGTGTAACTGCTCTTTTTGTATGCCTTTGAACAGTTATAGTTACTGTATCTTGTATTTGTTGTATTATGTTGTGTTGTATTTGAGTTTAGGCTATTTATTTATTTATTTATTTCACCAAAAACACACAACGCAAAATAAAACTGTAGACAGACTTGACTGATCATTGTCGAAGAGAAGGCTTCAGGTTTTCCATTAATTTGTCCTTCCTCTTTATGTTACAATCAACAGTTTGAGATATACGTTTAGTTTCTGTTAGATTTGTATTGTTGATTGTCAGCTACAAACCTATCAGTTTCATTTGGTTTAATTTCTTGTGAAGAATGACACA
The DNA here is from genome assembly GCF_000239375.1 of Pundamilia nyererei. Classification (NCBI taxonomy): domain Eukaryota; kingdom Metazoa; phylum Chordata; class Actinopteri; order Cichliformes; family Cichlidae; genus Pundamilia; species Pundamilia nyererei. Next base: position 6,574 of record NW_005188597.1, read on the forward strand.
GTAATTTAGGTTTCATGTAACTTTATCTTAGCCTCAGCATCTTCGTCTTTGAATAGTTTCGTCAGAAAAAAACAGAACTCTTATTGTGAAATGTGAGGTGATGATTCAGTTTTTGTCCCTGTTGCTTTGTTGTTTCATGTTGTTTTTGTGATAACAAAGTCCATCTGAAGACTGCTCTCGAAAAGACGAGCACCAAATGATGTTAGACCTGCTGAAGTGAGAAAGTTTTTGCAACCTGCAGGGACTCTCTGTGATCTGCCAACAATGGTACCAATGCCAAGATAAACACACTATTCATTATGTATATCGTGAAAACGACATAATTATATATTTTAACACCCTTGAAATTATATTGTCTCTTGTAAAAGGGACTTCTTTCTTCCCACTTTATCCTTAAAGTACTTGTTCAAAGCAGATTTTAAGGTATTTGGTATTCACTTACTAATATCGTAGGGTCTCTATATTATCAAGCATCACAAGGGTGTTGTTGTGAAAATCCTTCTGAGACCAAGAAAAAATAAAGTTCTGGACATTTTTTGTGTGTTTGTTTTTTGGAAGACTTTAAATTTTTAGATGATTTGGATTAAATACAAAACCTTTTTCCAAATAG
>NW_005188597.1:8532-12982 GCF_000239375.1 Pundamilia nyererei
CCATCACCTGGCTGAGCAGCTGAGCTTGCTCTGTGGGCTGCAGGTCCGACATGCCCAACGGATATTTTGGTATCACTGTGATAGAAAGGACCCAGAACACACTGTGTTGGAAAGAGAAATAATTGATTTGCAAAGGTTCTTCTTCACTCCTGACAGCTTTACAGCTTTACAGTTGTTGCATTGCTGCTTGACACACACAGGTCCAGGTTCCAGCTTCACTGATATACAGAGGGCTTAGCCACCTTTCCAGCTTCCTGGCACTGTCCCTTGAACCCACTGCACCATCCCTCCTCTTCAGTGGAGCTACAGACCACAACTCCCCAACATTATTCTTACACAATAAGTTGAAATTAAGACTCGTCCCTGTTCAGACAGTGAATGAACTGATGTCTTGTTCCAAAGCCTCACCGGGCAACAGTCCTCATTACTTGTTCAGTATCCAAAAAAGCCAGTTTAACAGCTGTGGTTTTAATTGCAATGTGTCAACTATTTACACTGTGACTTTTGTGTCTGAAATCAGCAAAAAAAACCAGAACAGCAAGGATTTAAAAACAACTTTTTGTAAGCAGTACAAATGCATGAGTTTTCCAATATAATTGAAATTATACCTGAGTTCTTGTTTCTTTAAATTACTAGTGACATATTAACATAAATTGGTGGAGAAAACAAGTAGCATTCAATACCCATTGGTATTTATTTAGACTCTTTTTCTCCAGTTGATCTTTCTTAGTTAACTTGGTTCAATCCTTGGCTCCTCCAGTCTCCATGTCAGGAGTGTGAATGCATATGAATGTAGTTAGGAAGCAGTCAGCTTAAAGAAAGTGTGTGATTGGGTGAATGTGCCATGTTGTAAAGAGCACTTTGAGTAATCCGGGAGAGTAGAAAAGTGATATGTAAGAATCAGTCCATTCACCGTCTGAACAGAGTTTTGCGATGTTACTTTTGCACTATTATGTTCCGGGACATGTCGTTATTACATGACTTGATTAAAGTACACATTAGGCTGAAACCTCTGGCAAACCAGATCTGGGCCACCAAAGGGCCGTCATTCTATGTGGTATGTGGGCCATGTGTAAGCACATTGTGTCGGCCAGATCCGGGCCACACCACTTTTTCTATGTGGGATAAAGAGTAACGGTGGTGTCAAGTGGTGGCAACACTTTCCTGGCTTTTTTTAACCACAAGTAATATTTTATTATATAATATTAGAATGCTAAACACTGACAGTAACACTAGTTTCAATGTATATTAATCTTCCTGAGCACAGTTTCTCACTTAACACACAAGCTTTGTCAGTTGTCCTGTAGTTTTATATCTTTGTTGAGCTTCAGTGAATATGTGATTTTAAGTCAGTAGTTATTATTTTGGTTTTGGTTGGGAAAGAAAGAAGTGTGATGAATATTTAGCAAATTATGTACGTGTCAGTTTTTTTCAGTGTTAGTTCCTGGTTATGCAAATATGTAAATATAAACGGTATTAAAACGCTGGTCTTAGAGAAGTTCAGCACCTCCACACTGGACAGTTGAAGCTACCAGATACTGATACTGATACTGAAAAGAAATAGGAGAAGATATTCTTCAAAAGGTTTGTGACAAACTCTCAGATTATCTTGTGTGCTTTCTTTAATGAACTGCTAGACATTTTAGATTTTCTTTTTCAACAGAGATACTAACATTACCATGAAGCTGCTGACTGTGGCTGCACTTCTTTGTGCAATGATGGCTCTAACCATGGCTGTTGGTGAGTATTGCAGCAGAATCTATCTATCTATCTATCTATCTATCTATCTATCTATCTATATATCTATCTATCTATCTATCTATCTATCTATCTATCTATATATCTAGATATTACTGTTATAATTTGAACATGGAACTATAATTCAATGTATGCACAAATACATGCCTAAGAAATAAGAATTCCCCGCACTTTGTTAGTTGACCTACATATTTGTACACATACCTGCACCTGAACACTGTGAATCACTTAACAAATATTTCACTGTCTACTTGCATGACTTGTCAGTGATTGTTTATAGCATGATTAAAAAATACAAAATCTGTCAACCAGAGATACATGTACAACTATTCATTTGATCCCAGCCAACAGTCACCTGGTCAAGAGTTCCAAACGTTGTCCTTATCGTTGGACTCGCCAAGATAATCGCTGCTTTTACTACGTTCCAACAACCATGAGTTGGGCTAGAGCTGAGGTGAGTTTCTTTTTCTTTTCTGATTAAACCACTTTTAACTGTTACTAATTACATTAAAAATTTCTGCTCTCTGTCACTCTCCACTGAAGAGAAACTGCTTGTCCATGGGGGCAAACCTTGCATCAGTGCGCAGCATCAGAGAGTACCAGACAATTCAGCGACTGACTGCCCATTATGGCTACCCCCAAACTTGGATTGGAGGAACTGATGCACCCCAGGTATTTTGTTTATTATTAGACAGTATTTGTTAGGTGTCTAATAAATTCAGTCAGAACCACTGTAGTCAAAATTATTTTTAAATTTCCACCTGCAGTGATTTATATCTAATGGTATGGCATGGCTATGAAGGTACCTGGTCTTTTCTGTACACATGTTGGAAGCCTAAGTCAGGGGAAGGAGCTAGAATACAAAACACAACAAGCATAAATGATAACCTATACACTATGTCAAAAATATATGAACGGCAGACCTGGGGTTTAATTGGATTTAAATATGGGTTGTAGACAATAGTGAAACTACCAGTAGGCTAAAGGAGCTTAAAGAACATGCCCAGTGTGAGAATTTCCAGTTTTTACATAGAAGGTTGCGTGCTCAAAGTCAGATGATCTGCTAGAACTGTGGCTATGCTTAACATTTTGGCCGCCCTGAACTAATGTGTTCAATTTCTGTCTTCTAGGAGGGTATTTGGTTGTGGAGTGATGGCACCAGTTTTCACTATTCACACTGGTGCCGAGGAGAGCCCAATAATAATCACAATCAGCACTGTATTCAGATGAATTATGGAGGTAATTTAGAAAACAATAATTAACATGATTGCTTAATGTGTTTGAAAGGTTTACGTGATCTAAGATAGAAGCCATAAAGGCTAATTAACTAGAGTTTAGGTTTTTGACTTTTTTAACATTTTACTGACTTCTACTTGTGAACCTTTCAGGTTCCAAGTGCTGGGATGATCTGCAGTGTGATGCTCAGCTGCCATCTGTCTGCGCCAAGAAAGTCTAATGTTTCTTGGACTGACACTGATGTATGATGGTGTTTGTGTTTCGCTAGCTCTTACTTTATTTTATTTTGCAGCATTATATTTTTCCTCTCTATAGCACCCAAAGAAAATGAACAATCAACACAAGTTGGGCTGTCATTAAGGCCATGTGACTTTAGTGGGAGCAGACTTGTTACCAAAGGATTGATTTTACATTTTTCTTCTGCAAAGAAAACTGTTCTCTTCTTTCTTTAAAATTGAAGCGTCAAGCAAGCATATCTCTGTGTTATGTCTTTTTTTTTGAGGTGTATATACATATTTACCAGATACATATATTAATATTTGTCTACTCTTTTATACATGTGTTAGTTCAATTACCAAATTTTTAAAAACTCATCACACATTCAGCAAACCTGGGGGAAAAAGTGCTAAGATTTGTTATAGAAGTTTGCATTACCCATTTATCCTGCAAGCCCATAGATTTATATATGCGTCTCCATAAGTTGATTCTGTTCATCTGGATGTAGATGTACTTACCTGGATGATTGAGCATGCATCAAGACATTTATATATGTGCTGTCAGATTAAGTGGGCATGTGCTGACAATTTCATCTATTTTTACTATGCGATTTCCTGTCAACAATATTCCTACTACAGCAGTCCTATCTATTTGTGAGCCTTTCTATATAGCTAAAAATGAAAAGAAATTTGTATACACAGTTCAATAAAGAGCATTACAATACAAAGAATTGTATCTGTAGCTTACTCTGTGTGCGTGTGCCCATCTCTGAGAGCACAGAAATCATAAATTGAAACCCAATATCCATCATAGTGAGGATAATAAAAGACGACAACACTCTGACAATTTTAGGCAAACTTTGGAGTGTAAATAACAGTATTTAGAGAGGCAAAGAGAAGAGATATCAAGTGTACCCGGGGGCACCTGAGTGGAGTCAACACCAGAAAACTGGAAGAAAGTAGACCAACACCTATACCACCACAGGCAGGCACTGTTGGGAGGCAAGTTACAGGGAGGAGTGCCCAGAGAGGGCAACTCAGTTAAATACACAAAACACTTCTGTGTTAAAACATTTAATCAGGCTAAAATACAATTTAACAAGCCTAAGCAAGACAACAACAATGGAGACCTAGAGTATATTAAAAAGCAGGAAAAAAACTCCTGGGTCCACTCTACTAAATTGCAGACCCCCTACTCAGCCTGTTCTCACTCCCGAGGCGTAATATAGTGACAATTTATC
>NW_005188597.1:14168-16253 GCF_000239375.1 Pundamilia nyererei
TGGCAATTTGGATTATCCAATTAACCTATCTCCACAAACTGCATGTCTTTGGACGGTGGCAAGAAGCCAAGGCAGAAGAATGTGTATAGATTTTTTAAAATTTTCTTCATGATATAACATTGTTCAGACATGCCCTGTAAGGACAAAATCATTTCTGTGGGAATTTCCATTCAGATTATGTCCAATTTATGTCCGCATGAAAGGCATTCCTTAACTTTCATAAAATCATAATCCCGTGCATATCTGACGTTTTAACCAATCAGATCACAGATCGAGGAAGCGAAACTGATGTCATTGCTGATCATTTCTGAAAGCAGACTGGACAGACTGCATTCACTCATGGAGTAAGAGGCACAAACACACCTGAAAGTGGCTTCATAGAAGAAGAGGACACGCTTCACTCAGCTGTTCACACAGTCGGCGGTTCTGCTTTGATGTGTGACCGATATCTCAATTGAATAACCGGGAAGTTTTAGTGCAGAAAGAAGCACACGAAGAAGACTGGAGTCTCTGAATCTTTCTCTTTGAGACTGTGGACCTGCTGTTATATATACATAATGAGGATTTCATGGAGTCTTTTCTCTCTGTGGGATGTGATCATCTGCTTGAATTTCTCTAAAATAATACATGTTTAATTTTCACTCCATTTGACCGTTTGTAAATCATTTAGCTGCTTAAATGCTAATGCTGCTGCTTGTTCATAGCACAACATTGTTGAGTTTGTAATCGGGTAGCGGAGGCGACGTCTGGGTTCAACACTTTATTTCAGGCTTTACAGCGGCACTCCATCTTGTTACCTCTACTTTCTTCTTCTCCCCTCTCTCTTATCCAGCCTCATTAGCGGCACCCCTGGTCTGACAGGGTAACAGCATGTAATAATTTGCCTGTATTATAGAACCTTGTAAACACAACAAACATGTAAACAAAATGAGGAAGCACATGCTCTGACACATTGTGGCATTGCACACAGTGTTTTTAACGGCTTTATGAGCAGAAATGCAACACACCAGGTTCCTTCCTGAAGCTAGTTATCAGTTGGCACATTGATCTCACTACAGTCAACATTTAAGAGTTGTTTAACTCGAACTGCTAACATTTCATCGCCTCATACTAACCAAACAAGCTAAATAAGAACAGATTGTTATTCTTTAACATTTCATCACAAGTGTCGCAAAAGATTTCTTTTACTTTATTTTCAGCAGCTGTTTTCACTTTTTACCCTCCCAGTTTTCTGGATTTACATGATTTACATTTTTCATCAGCTGTTGAAACTTTTGCAGATAAACTAAACACAGCAAAAACAGTTCTAGTGTAACATGTTACATATTTTAATAATAAATGGCTCTTAAATCATGTTAGAATAAAGAAACCAATCATAAAGTTATTTAGGTCAGGTGATGACTGTGTGGATGTGTCACTGGGAGTGGAACTGATATGGTCTCAGTGTGATAATGATAAAGGTGAGAGGTCATCCCTTCTTGTTTTGTCAGTGTTTGTCAGCAGTTTGATTGTCTCTTTGGCTTAATTCTGACCCGCGTTTCTGGATTTACACAGTTGTGTAACAGATGAAATGTTCTGTTTTACAGATACGTCACACGGGAAGTGAAACCTCAGTTTTACAGGTAAGAACATGGATAATCTCCCTGAAATTGTTTAAACACGCTTTCTGTTGAGAACTTCACTGAATCTTTTATTTGTTTAACTATATGTTTATATATTTTTTCTTTTTACTTGGTTGTGACTTGTTGTGTCTTTTGACATCATTATGTCTTTCTTGGCTATTATAGGACTTACTTTTCTGGTTTATTTTACTTATTTAGGTGTAGTTTGTGAACATCTCTGAAAGGCTTAAAACACTAGCACCCCCAGGCTTCTACCTTTCTACCTATAAAACCCGAGAGCAGCCAAATGGCTGGTAGGCTTTTAGCTAAGCTTTAGCTTCAGCCAAGTGGAAGCTAAATTGTCTAGTCATTCATATGTAAATCGGGTCGTTATCTGGGAATTCTGGAGGGAGGGTAGTGGGGGTGTGCTACAACCCTGGTCTACATATCACCGTTGATGAACAGCTTTTCCCATCAAAGACTC
>NW_005188598.1:0-1108 GCF_000239375.1 Pundamilia nyererei
ATTTGAATCTGGGAAGTTTTGACAGTCAGAAATATTATAATTCAGATCAGTACATTTACATATTTTTGTATCAATAAAAAGGAAGCTGACACACACAAGACTTTATCACAGGTGTGAGCGTCACAGCAGAGGCCTTTGTGTCAAAGCAGCTGAAGATAAAACACACAAAAACATGAAGGTGATTTTCCTGTTCTGGATTTTATAAAAATATTCTGCAGTACATCAAAAACGAAAGAAAACCATTAATCAGCACATGAACATCACCTCTGACGTTACAGCGGTTTTATTAGAGACACGGCTAACGTTTTGTAAAATTGTAAAAAGTTTAAATTTGTTCAGTATTGAACAGCAGAAATGAGGTTTTCTTTTCGGAAGAATGTAAAAGAGAAAAAAACAGCGGCCGACAGCCTGTAAGCAACAGTAGACTTGTGCGTAACAAGCAAGCGAATAATGAAGAAAACAGATTTTTAGACGGGAAACTGTTCTTCAAGTACAGAGAGAGAGAGCTGTGCATCATGGTGGAAGCAAAACAGTAAAAGAGTGAATCCATGACGATGTTTGTGTGAAGCTTAGTTTGGATCTTCTTTTGCTGCTGGTTCGGTCAATATTGTTTGAGAGAGATCAAACTAACAGCTTTAGAATCAGCGCATAAAGGGCGTGAACACAAAGCGCGGACCCGAAACATCAGAATCAGCGAGCTGTCGGCTTTCAGCCCCGACCGTGAGAAAGGCGACATCTCACTGATCCTGATCCGCGGCTCCGCACTTTGTGTTCACGTCCTTGTGCAGAAGCTGTTTACCTGCTCTCATTTACTGTCTTAGCTGTTTGGTGGTTGTTGAAAGTTTGTGAGGTTTAACCAGAGATTCTGGCATTTCGGGGAAAATAAATTGATATTAAAAAATCGATTCAGGATTTTAATTAATCGATTTTACGTTATCCAAGCCAGAATCGATTTTAATCGATAAATCGATTTTCAAAACCCACATCTATTTTGGATCTCACAGCAGGTTTTGATAGAGTAGTTCACATCATTTTCATTTCTCGCTTAGAACATCATGTTGGAATTAGAGGCACTGCCTTGGAGTGGTTCAAGTCAGACCTGTCTGAC
>NW_005188598.1:1729-7477 GCF_000239375.1 Pundamilia nyererei
CACAGTCAAAGCATGTAGACGTTGTAGCTAGTATGGTCTTCTGCTCTGTTTGTAGTTTATCCTGTTCTTTCATCTTTTTTAATTAAAGTATCAACAAAATTAGCCTTCCTTTTGGCAAGAAACTACTTCAGGATCCATGGACTAATAGCACCCGTATTCACAGGAAATTAATTATTTAATGATTTTCCTGTCACCAGATAAGTTTTCTCCATTACTGACCTTTGTTTTATATCACCAATTTTTCAAAAGTTTAAAAGTGAAATGTTTAAATCATTTGCTCCTAGCATTATTGTACATGAAATACTGCATACTGTTGTATTTTAGTAGACTTGAGCTACACAAAGTTAGAAAATATGTGATCCAGCACAGTTTTTACACTAATAAACTGCTGTTGTAGATTAGAATAGCCTGGAGAATAGCTTGCTGTGAATTGCGGGTATATTTGTTAAAGTTCTAACAGTTTTCCTATGTTCTGTTGAATGTTTAATTGATTGAGTTGATTCTTTAATCTTTTTATTTAAACAGGACAGAGGGATCCTTCTCAGACATGACTGAGGGGATCTGGGGTGAACGGAGCCAATGCAGTGGTCACTTTGAAATCCTGCGCCCAGATGGCACCGTGATCCCTGTAAATTCAGAGGGTCAGAACTGCCTCTATCATGCTGTTGTCCAGGCAACCTGGAAAGACCAAGGTGATATGAGAAATGAGGCAGTTATCCTCAGGAATGAAATCAAACATACTGTAAGTATTTGATCATCAGTTGACACATTCAGAAAAATTAGTGTTATTCATAAATAAAAACAGAGGTTTTCTAGTCAAGAAAAAATATATATATAAATCTTATTCATGTACCACGAAGCAGGTTTAACCACAGTCTAAGCTTGAAGTCTATTTAGAAAAACATGTCTTCAGACTTTGTGAGTCATTTTTAAGTATGTTATAAATGTGACATAACTAGGTTATTTTGCATGCTTACAGAATGAGTATGCTTTACTAATTTAACTTGCTGTCGATAATGAAATGTTCGAAATGAAGAAAAGTAGTAATATAGAGAATATGATGCCCTTGGCCCCACCTCATGCTGTTTGATGCCAATGTTTGGTATAACTGTTTTCAGCACAAACTCACATGTCTGCATTTACAGGCGTTTCTTTCATTTTGGCATGCTGTAGTTAGTGTGCTGCCTTCTGTGGTTAGTTTGTAGTGCACAGACATACATGAACAATTTCAGTGTGGTCTCTGTCCACTAATAACACAGATTCATTAACAACAGCAGCACTAATAAAACAACAGGGATGCTTCCATCCTTCCGTCAGGTTAAGAGCAGGGGTGTCCTCCTCAACAGCACTTTGTCATTTCAGTTTCATACTAATGACACCACCCATCCACCTGCTTCCACTCACGCAGCATCAGCCATCCTTTCCTCAGCCCACATGTTGCTGCTATCTTCGTCTACAGCCTTGTCACTTCTCAGACTGATTGCTGTAATTCTCTTCTCTTTAGTCTCCCTAACAAGTCAAACTCCAGCTGCTGCAGATTTCTGCAGCTGGATCATAACACACACACCCTCCAGAGAGCACATCACCCTGTTCTTCATCAGCTCCACGGGCTGACTGTAGACGCCAGAGTCTCCTTCAAAATAATGCTTCTCACTGTCATACCTATCCATAAACTGGCCCCTCCCTACTTGTGTGATTTACTTCACAGTGCTGCTCCCTCTCGTTCCTTTAAATCTTTGTCCTCCATTCACCTTATTGTTCCCTCTGCTCGTCTCACCATTATGGAGAACAAACCTTTTAGCCACTCTGCTTCCTGACTTTGGAATTCACTTCCTCCTGATATCAGGAATACTAGCTCTCTTGCCTTATTCAGATTTAAACCCACCAGTTTAAACGGGCTAACTCTCTTTAACATTGACTCCAATTCTTGTCTAATGCTGGTTTTTTTTTATCCTTTATAGTGTTTATCTTTTCTTTGTACAGTTTCCTTGGGTTTCAGAAAGGTGCCCACAAATAAAATGTATTATTATTATTTAAAAGGCCACGAGGACCATAAAAACAGAGAAACACACAGTACACTAAGATTTTAGTGTATAAAAGTAAAATCTTTTTAAAACCACAACTTTAAACACAAACATAAAACACGACGGGAGCTGCTGCAACTCTCACAGCTGTTCCCCATGACTTGTAAAGTGCTCACTGGCTCATCCAGGTGTGTTTAGACAGGTGAGTCGAGGACAGAAGAATGTTTTCAACTCTAAATCTGGACTGGTACACAAACTGGGCTGGAGCTGGTCCAGGATGAGTCCCCCGTGGTCTTCTTGACGTGTGATGTCAGTGCCACAGGTCTGTAGTGCTTAGGGCCACTGGGTGTCATGTCTTTGGCAAAGGCACGAGTCATGACCTCTTGCATGCACCCTTTGTAGATTCAGGCTCATCCTGAAGATGTGGTCAAACACCCAGAGAGCTGAAACAACTTTTGAGAACACCGACACTCATGGCATCAGAGTCTTTTTCACCTCCTCCCCATTGCAGGCTCTATGGACCCTCTTCCTTAACTTGTTTGGATGGATTAGTGCTTGAATGTTGGAATGACAGGTATTAATGTCATCCACGATTAGCTCTGTGAGCCCGTCAGTGTCTCTTCCTGAAACACATTTCCTGCCAGCCCCTTTCTTAAGTCAACCTTTTTCAGGCTACTAAGATCACCATGACCTGGATGACTATGAATCTCAGTGCAGCTGATCACATGGGAAACTGCAAAAGATTAAAGGGATTTACATGTTGTCATGTCCAAATATCCTTAACAACACCCAGTCTTGTCCTGTGATCAGTAAAGTTGGATCATGCACTTTGCCACCGCGTCTTTCTGTCCTCGGTTTAATACTAAAATGCTGGGTCACACCCAAATCTCACACTGAAAACCTCATTTAAGACCCCTTTCTGAGTATTAGAGGACTGCACACCTGAAAGCTAGCTGACTTATACCTGGTGATGTATTTATTTTCAGTGCGTCATTTCTATGCACACTCACATAGACTGTACTGTGCACACAGTATAGGATGCATACGCATGAATAACTTTGCTGCTGAGGTAACTCGTCTCCTCTGCTCTCTGATCTCCACTCAGCTTCAACAAAACTTACCGAGATACTTGGAAGTTTTGAAGCTGCAGAAAGAATTTGAAGAAACATGTATGTCCCCTGGAAGATATTACATCTGTGGAGGAGAAGGAGGGAAAGAAGAAAAACAAAAAATTATCGGTGATTGGAAAAATGAATGCAATAAAGAAGCATGGGAACAATATTCAATAGTTAGGACATACGGTCTTGGTATGGTCGGAAAGCATGATGCGTAAGTATTTTTAAGCAAAGCATTTAATGTATTAATTGGTAAATGTTAAAAGTGCAGTAAAAATAAATGCCAAAGCGTGCATATAGATGATGATTTACTGTTATGACTGTCACAGTAGTGCTAAGCACTGCTGGCAGCCTAAATGATAAATTGTCCCTGTTCCTGTGTGGCTTCTCTCCAGCTTTCTGTCTCTTTGAGTTAGTTTTGCTGTATGTTCAGGATGTAACCTGCCTCTTGCATACTGTCAGCTGGGACAGCCATGATTGGTGGTTCTGTATTGGTTATGACATGAATGGACAAACTGTGACATGATATTTAGTCCTGACATGAATGTAACCTTGTCATTAATGTGTTTCTTTTCTAAAGGTTAAAAGCCATAACGAAAGATATCAAGGGTGGGAAACTCACTTTGTTTGATGAAAGGAATGAAGATGAAGTAATTTTAGAGTAAGTATTTTTAAGCAAAGCAATTAATGTATTTATTAGTATACAGTGATCCCTCGCTATAACACGGTTCACCTTTCGCTGCTTCACATTTTGCATATTTTTTTTGCGCAATTTTGCATGCTTTTTTTTTATAAAGCACATTGTGTTCTATCAGGGCTGTGGAAGTGGAAGCAGACCATATCCCTCCTAAATGTGTCTTCAAAAATCTAAATGGAAATCCTTTCTACAGAGTGGCAAAGTGGCAGCTTGATACCAAACATACCGAATATCCTCTACTTTTTCTTTCTAAAGACGTGGAGCAGACCATTAAGGCCTATGAGGACATTATTAAGTCTGAAAAAATAGATGAAAACAAATCCTTAAAACAAAAAGCCATTGAAATTTGCTTTGTGAAAAATGAGTATGAGAAGATGATCCTTGAAAAAATGAGGCTGATTGAAGCTGATCCCAATAACCAAAAAAAACTGGAGGAACTTAAAAATAAAATGTCTGAAAAGCAGGCTCTTTATGATCTGATTTGTGAAAGTGGAGATAACGGGGCATGCAGAAATGTTCATGAGTCGCATCACAAAGGAGGCCTCACTTATGGCGGCTCTACATGTGCTCAGGCTATCAGGTAAGAGAAAAAAAAATATATATATATATTTTTTTTTAAGTTGAATTCAATGTGCTGTTTTTCTGCATAACTTCCTTTCTTCTGTTCTTTCTCAAAGTGCAATCCTTCAACGTACCCTTCTTTCTGGTGATGGAGAAAAACTGATAAAATGGTCACTGATGGCAGCAAATCCAGAGGTGTCAAAACCCATCAAAAAGACTGTTAACAGTAAGTGATTTTTACTAACATATATATATGTGTGTGTGTGTGTGTGTGTGTGTGTGTGTGTGAGATAGCACTCATGAAACGTGTGTGCAAGGTAAGGAGTGGACCCAGAATCCACAGGAGTCTGGGACTGAAATATTAAACTATAGAAACAAGCAGCTCACAAGCATAAGGGAGGATACAACAATATATACACATACTGGGTAACATTACTACAGGAAAAGACACAGGTGTGGAGAACAGCTAGATTAAACACCAACAATGAGACAAGTGAAGTAGGTTAAAGGAAGACAAGGGACTGGCACAAAAATAAAAGAGTCAAGAAAGCAAGATTACAAAATAAAACAGCTTTTTCGATCAAAAATGGCTCATTGACATTTAATCATCTTCAGGACGTACAAGGACACAGGTGAAGTGCAGCATGATGTAAAAACAGAAATTCTAACATTGCTTTTATTGCATTATTGCTTTTATTTTTTGGTGATGTGGATTTGTTGATTCTTTATCTTTAGCCAGAGAGTACAGAGCAAAACAGAAATGAGGAAAGGCTCAAACTGTTTGATGTTGATGACCAGGTCATCCTTTGATCAGAAACACAGTTACATCTGTCATGTGAAATGCATGTACCAACCTGTCATGCTACAAATTAGTTGCATGTACTCGAGATGACTGAGGATTAATCAACGCCTTAATACTGTCAGCTGATGTCCTGCTCGGCATGTGATCCAAAAATCAAATACAGAGGGGAAAGTGTCCACTCCAGCTTGAGTCACATGGCTTATTCAAGCTGTCATCATTTAGAAAGTGTCGATAGAATGTCTCAACATTACAGGGTAAAAGCTGGATTCTCCCGTTTCTGTCCTCCTGTTTTAAAAACAAAAGATCAAGCACTGGTATTTTACAGTTCTTGTTTTCACTAGTAGTGAAATCAGAAATCAGTTCATCAGTAGTTAACTAACATATACTAATGCAAGTCTATTAGCACTAACTGAATGACCGGTGACGTCATGTTTTGTATAACACATAGATCATGATATCAATAACATTTACTGTGTGTCAGCAATGAAACAGCGTTTTCTCTCCTTAATGAGTGTAAATTTCATCTGATCACAGTTCTCTCTTCTGTTT
>NW_005188598.1:9510-16233 GCF_000239375.1 Pundamilia nyererei
TTTTCACTGAGTTCTGTCACTAGTTAGCTAACATATCGTTAGCTTCATAGCATAAGTGCCTAAGTCATTTTTTGGTCAAATTGCATGTGATATTTAAAAATATGCATGTGATATTTAGAAAATTAGTTTTTTCTTGTTTTCCGAAAACACAAAAAAATGACTTAGGCACTTATGCTATGAAGCTAACGATATACTCGTGCAACTCTATTAGCACCAACCAACTAGTGACATTTTGCACAACACATAGATCATGATAGTTATCACGGGGAAAGTTATCTATAGATACCAACATGTTTGTGTATGACACACATGAAGACCTTTCAGCACATAGTGAGAGTGGCAACTTGCACAAAAAAAATGACTTACAAAACTAAAACAAAACCTAGAAACCCTTGTCCCTAACTTTTAATAACTTCTATTTCTCTCTTCCAATCTCAAGCATCGGATGATAGACAAGGTAAAGTGGGCCGCGTATGCTTGTTTTTACACACATTGAAAGGGGTCCCCTTGGACTGATTTTACATTTACAGTCCTTCTTTTCACTGAGTTCTGTCATCAGTTAGCTAACATATACTGATGCAAATGTATTAGCACCAACCGACCTACCGGTCATAATTTTTTGTACAACACAAAGATCATGATTGTTACCACGGTGGACATTATCTATAGGCACCAACATGTTTGTGTATCATTCTTTAAACTAGTTTTGTCTGAATGATTGTGTGTATTTTATCTGTAAACTATAACATTAGTCAGTTGTGGTGTAAATAACAGCTGTGGGAACATTTCTCACATGGACACATGAAGGACACTTGTTTCTGAGGGACACCATGCTCCTCTTGTTCCTTCATTCTTTGTAAAGCTTTCTCATGTTTCTCCTTTCAGTCAGATTTTGTAAAGTAAGAGCACAAAATTACACAAAATAACTTTTATTAACTTATTTTTCTTTCTTCCAGCTTTAGAATTCGTACTCAAGTGGTTGAAACGCAAAGAAGGTAAAGTGGGCCATATATACTTGTTTTTACACACATTCATTTCCCATATGGAAAAGATATTTATAAATCTTATAAAGTTTGTATCTGTCTTGTGTGAAACTTGTATGAAAAGCATACAAGAGTGAAAACAGATATAAGATCCCTTGAAAAATTATGTAATGAAACTTGTATGTTTTGGATACTTAGTAAAACAATATATGAAAGTAATGAGAAAGTGGCCACTTTCATGAGTAATCACATATAGGTTTTTACTATTTCTTTTCCATATGGGTTAGCATGACAAAAGTGATCCCTTTGGACTGATTTTGTATTTACAGTTCTTGTTTTCACTGAGTTCTGTCACTAGTTAGCTAACACATATTAATGAAGGTCTATTACACCCAACCATCTGGTGATGTCATGTGTTGTACAACACAAAGATCATGAGAGTTACCACGGGAGACATTCTCTATAGAGAGCAACATGTTTGTGTATCATTAAGTAGTTTTATCTCACTGATTGTGTGTATTTTATCTGTAAACTATAACATTAGTCAGGTGTGGTGTCAATAACAGCTGTGGGAACGTTTCTCACATGAACACATGAAGGACACTTGTTTCTGAGGGACACCGTGCTTAGTAAAGCAGATCAATGGTCAGGTACACCTCCACACATGCACCACCAAAAAAAAGAGAGGACCACCTTCATGTCCATAACCACACTATGTTAGCAGATGAGCTCTGTGCTGTCCCTAAAAACACAGAGCGACTTTAAAAGCAGCTGATCTGATCAAAGCCTCTGCACCACCAGTCCTGTTACAGTTACTGTGTCAGCAAGGAAACAACGTTTTCTCTCCTTAATGAGTAAAATGTCATCTCATCATTAGTCTCTCTTCAGTTTTTTGCTTGATTGTTTTAAACAGAAAGGTTTCCCAACTTAACAGTATGCTGATTTTCTAACACTGGAATATTTCTAACATTTTGAGTTATTTTCCAGTGTATTGTATCTCAAATTATAGCGTCATAATGATTACAGGACATCAGATTGCTTGTTCTTATCACTTAATAATGCAGAGTTCATCATATAGAAATTAAACAACTTTAGTTGTGCTATTTGAACACGTTGCCTGCCTGCAGCACTAAAGGACTCCGTGAGAGACGTCTGTCTCGCCCTAGCAGCACCTGTCCCTGTCCTCCTCTTCAGTTCGCCTCAACATAAGCTCGTCATATTCTGTGATATGATTTACTCTGTTTGATGTTGCCACAGCCATACATGCCAACCCTCCCGATTTTTCCTGGAGAATACCGAATTTCAGTGCCCCTCCCAAAAATCTCCCGGAGCCACCATTCTCCTGAATGTCTCCCAATTTTCCACCCGGACAACAAAATTGAAAAACCATATTGCAGAATTCATAGCGCGGCCCAGCCAATTCCAGTTTCCAACAATGGCTACTACTTCTGCAGCTACTTAGTTTTAATATCACTCTTATTTCTCTTTCTGGTGAGAATGCAGCTGTGTAAACTTCAAATATCTGAGCCGACCGACACATCGTCTTCAAACCCCCGCGGCCTTTCGCTACTCAGGTTAAACATGATATATGAGTCACTTTGATAACTCAATAATGTTATTGTTTGGCTTTTTCAGTGTTTGATTTGTTCGTGAGTAAATCGGTTTGGCTGAGATTAAAGTTTAGATTAAATTAAATTTAACTTTATTAATCCCTCGGGTGGGTTCCTGCGGGTTTTCACACAGCTGAATAAACGACAAACAGAAAATGATTAAACAGAAGTGTGAGACGGTCGAGAGTTTGCGTCATATTTTAGATAAGGAGCAGACAGCAGAGTTTCACTCCACCGAGGGAGCTCGTGACGTACTACCCAGCTTTCTTTAGACCGCCGGGTCCTCAGGTGGAAGCAGCCTCTGGACACCCCCGCTGTTTCCGTGCCGGCCGATAATAACGGTGATTTAACGTATTTTATCTGATAAATAAACCCCGTAAAACGTATTTTACCCCCCACCACCAACGGCCCTTTTGAATGTCTCCCTAGTATGGCCACAACATCTCACTCTTGGAGCACAATTACTCTCCGCCGTTGTCGTAAGTGCGCACGCCAAGGGCCTGCGAGACATTTATACAGCCGTATTGCGCACATGACTATGAAAGGCGGAAGAGGAAGTAGTTCCTTTGAATGTAGACAATCCGAATGTTATAGTTTATTTCCACTGTGTTCCTGTTAATGATAAACTACAAATTTACTAAAATATCGATATTTTAATGTGAGAATCAATTCTAGAACAGAAATGATTGGTATCGGAGGAATCGATATTTCAGGATCGATCCGCACATCACTACTGCTCAGTTTAACAGAGAGGTAAAATGAGAATATTTATTAGGGAAACTCACTGCTACTCTCTGATGTCATGATTAGCACACATGCAGACGACCTTTCAGGACACAGTGATGACTATGGTTAAATTAAACACAATATTCATGATGATGAAGAACATCATGTTGTTATAAAATGTATACTTTTATTTTATGTCCCAGATTAACTGTCTCCCACATCACTCTGTTCCCCTCCTCTTTGACCTTTGTTCCTTCATTCTTTTTGCTTCTTCATGTTTGTCCTTTCAGTCAGATTTTGTAAATTAAGAGAACAAAATAACTTTGATTAACTTTTGTTTCTTTCTCCTGTTTTAGAAGAGGAAAAGCAAGCACAGAAAAAAGCAGGTAAAGTGGGCTGTATACGCTTGTTTTTACACACATTCATTAGCCTGACAAAAGTGATCCCTTTGGACTGATTTCACATTTACAGTTCTTGTTTTCACTGAGTTCTGTCACTAGTTAGCTAACATATACTCATGCAACTCTATTAGCACCAACCAACTAGTGACATTTTGCACAACACATAGATCATGATAGTTATCACGGGGGAAGTTATCTATAGAGACCAACATGTTTGTGTATGATTCTTTAAACTAGCTTTATCTTTATGATTGTGTGTAACATTAGTCAGGTGTGGTGTCAATAACTGCTGTGGGAACGTTTCTCACATGAACACATGAAGGACACTTGTTTCTGAGGGACACCATGCTTAGTAAAGCAGATCAATGGGCAGGTACACCTCCACACATGCACCACCACCACCAAAAGAAAGAAAGGACCACCTTCATGTCCATAACCACACAATGTTAGCAGATGAGCCCTAAAAACACAGAAAGCCTTTAAAAGCAGCCTCTGCACCACCAGTCCTGTTACAGTTACTGTTGTCAGCAAGGACACAACGTTTTCTTTTCTTAATGAGTAAAATGTCCTTTGATCATAATTCTGTCTCCTGTTTCCTACTTTTTTTCTGTGTGATTATTTTTTCAAACAGAAGGACAACATGAGATCATCACCACAAGTGGAGATAACAAAACATATTATTGAGTCTGGAAGTGACGACACAGTTTGGAACAAAATGAAGAGGGTGGAACAATGTTAATCCTGCCATTTATGATTTGATCATATATTACTGATATCTCTGTTTGTAATGATGCACTTTGATTACAAGGACTGTCCTTCACGGACTTACTAAGGCAGTTTTAACATTTATACAGGATTTCTCTGCTCAGTAGATTGATTCAGTGCTGTTATTATAAAATGTATACTTTTATTTTATGTCCCAGATTAACTGTCTCCCACATCACTCTGTCCTCCTCCTCTTTGACCCTTGTTCCTTCATTCTTTGTAAAGCTTCTTCATGTTTGTCCTTTCAGTCCGATTTTGTAAATTAAGAGAACAAAATTACACAAAATAACTTTGACTAAATTCTGTTTCTCTTCTTCGGTTTCAGAATTTTTGACCGTTGTTCCTTCATTCTTTGTAAAGCTTCTTCGTATTTCTCCTTTCAGTCTCAAAATTACACAAAGTAACTTTTATTAAACCCTGTTTCTCTCCTCCATCACTGAGGAAAACTGGGGTTCTGTGTTTTCTCTGAGTTTAACATGTCTACACAGCTAATGGTTTAAATGTGGCAGTGGCTGAAGATTTCTCTTGAGTCTATCATGTCGATTCGGAGTTCAAACAGACAGAAAGCAGGTTGTTGGAACCATATTATGAGATGTGTGAACATAAACCTTTAGTTCATGAAATACTGATATGAAATATTGTGTAATCAATCCCAGACTGTGGTGTGAATAAGCTACACTGTAGTGAAGCAGAGTTTAGGTTCAGGAGGTCTGCACTAAGTGAGACTACGATGAACATCCAGTGAGTTTAACACAGTCTGTAACACTTCCTCTATTTAACAGAAGTTTATTCATTTATTACACATGGAAATAAAAACATCCATAGTTGTACTTTACTGTACCTTAGCACACCTATCCCCCAGGTAAGGGTAAGATCTACAAATGAACAGCTAATGCAAACAAACATTACAGTTTGACAACCAAGAGACTTAAAAGTCAACCAATAAAAAGTACTAACACCAAATTTCTTCTAGGTTTTTTTTTCTCTCGTGTTCAGCAGAACTCTATTAGATTTCAAGAGTCCAACAGAAGTGGACTTTCATTCAGTTGTGCTCCAGGAAATGTTTTTATAAGCTGATCTTCCTGATCTTCCACCCTGAAAAGACTTTGGCTGAGCTGTTTGATTCATCAGGTTTAAGAAGATCCTCACTGTTAATGAAAACATCCCAAAAAACCCCCAGTAATATTCCGGCAGATGGGCTGCCAAAATAATACTGTAAAATAACAGAAAATAACTTTCTCATAAAAATATTTTCAGTAATGAAAATACAGTTTGTTGCCCCAATTTTACGTGGGATTTTGCCTTTTACAAATGCTTTTAAACATTAAATTTCAATGTGATCAAACAACGAAATTACCTATAAACAGAGACAATGAATGCAGCAATATGAATAATAATGCTTAAATTTACAAAAATATACAGTTAATGTTATTTACGCCAACTGTTATTTGATGTAAAAATGTTGTTTATCCAATTATATTTAATGTAATTCTAGAGTATACAACAAAAAAGAACTTCTCTTTCAAAACGTGTCAAAAATTTGTCAAAAAACTAAATATTGGATTTAAAATTACAATTTACTGTTGATTCTAGATAATAGATTTTGTGAATATGTACTGGACTTCCAATTTGAATTAAGTATGCTCCCTGTAAGATTGTTGGCTTTATCTGTAACAAAACATCCAAAGAACCCTTATCAAACAAAACACCTGATTATAATTACATCAAGATTATGTTAATTCTTGTGTATGAGCAGTTTTTACATGTTTATTTTACTTATAAGACATGAGACATGGTTTCAATCATTAACATGGGATTTATTGACAAAAAGATAACCCTTCCTGGACCAATCCAAGAACAACTAACACTTATGCATGAACAAAGGCACAAAAACATCCAATTCAAATGCACATTTGAGCACAAAAAAAGGGGACACTGCCACCTCGAACGTTCATCTGCCTCTCCACATCTGGAACAGCGAAAAGGGGAATAATTGAGGCACATAACCTGCAGGTTTCGAAGTAGCTCTAGCTTTCTGAAAGTCTCACATTTCTGGCTGCTGCTGGCCATTTGCGTTTCCTTGGAGAAATTTGCAATGTAATTATATGCTGTTGGATTATAATATTATTTTATGCCATGTTAGACCCCTAATTAAAGGTTGTGAATTATTATGTAGTTTTAGTTTGCATTATTCTCCTGAATTAGAAGAAGCTGATAACTATTGCATTAGTTAAACTG
>NW_005188599.1:0-16230 GCF_000239375.1 Pundamilia nyererei
GTGTTTTGGATTTTGTACGTGTTTTGGAGTTTGTGCGTGCTATTTGGAATTTGTAAGTGTCTTGGAGTTTGTACATGCTTTGTCTTTATGGGCCACTGTAGTGGTGAGGGTGAAGAGGGAGAGGACCGTCCCCTGTGGTGCCCCTGTGTTGCTGATTACCTTGTCAGACACACACTGTGGAAGACGCATATTGTGGTCTTCCTGTCAGGTAATCAACAATCCAGGACACCAGAGAATTGTTGATTATATTTGACTAATCTCTGAGAAGTCCAGTTTCCTGCTTCAAATTTGGGTATATTTGTCTTATTTGTCTAATAAATGCCTAAATAAAAAAATAGAATTCTTAGTTTTTCTAAAACATTTCTTTTCTTGTTTTCACAAAGTCATCAACTTAAAAAAATTTCCTTTCACTTTTACAGTTATCCTTCTGTCACTCGTCTCCACCCACTCCACCTTGCCTCTCTTGTTCACCGTGTGCTGCCTTGGATAGTGATGGCTGACACCAGGTATTTAAACTCATCTACCTTTGCTACCTCTGCTTCTTGTGACTTGTTAACTGACAGATGAAATGAAGCAGTGTAAGGCAGTGTAGTGCTTCCACTGTGAAAATGGGACGTCTCCTTTCTAAAGAGTTTGTTATATAAATAAATGTAGTCAAACACATGTGCGAGATGAAGGACGCAGAAACATCAGTTAGAGTGAAATTTTTATTACGGTCTGTGTTGTACACAAAATTAATTCAAGTGTGTGCAAATGTTTTGGTGCCATTCAAAATTCTGCTTTGCACTGGAATAAACATTTAATCATCCAACTGGCACAGGAGTGCGGAGGCTTTGGATATCCAGTAGTCGCTGTGTCGCTGGGAGGGAAGCATTACTGTCACCACAAAATTAGTTGAGTGACCTGAAGGGAGAGAGACATGAAGGGTGAGGAAACAATCTGAGCAAACATCCTTTTTTCTTTTTTTGACATTATATGTTGGTAACAGGGACGTGCGCTGTATCCCACCAAAACTCCCAGCAATGCCCAAAAACGAACTCTTGGCCTTATGATAGTATAAAATGTGTCATGACTTTAAATGTAAAAAGGTTTCCAGTGAGTGACTTTGGATACATCAGGTGTGTACCTGTGGTGGACAGAGTGCCAGCTCTGGCTGAGGTCTTGTACAGAGGAGCGTGGTAGAGGTCGGGCTCTGGGATGTAGTTCTGCTGTGGCTCAAAGTGCACCACCGGCAGCATGGCGTTCATAACCCGAGGCAGCGCATCATCAATCACCATGCCGACATCATCCCAGCGACAGGCATCCATGAACATGCCGTGAACAAGTACACCGTCCTGTGGCTCAGGTAACTGTTTTAACAAGTAACCATATTAAAGGAATTACCTTTTTACTGACAAACTCTTGAAACAAAGTAAATACAAAGACTTTCTTTTTGCAGGTTGTGCCTTTTCAGAAAAAATGGTGGTTTCTATACCTGCAAAGGCAGAAAAGAAAACAAAGAACATGTGGCTTTGCTTTGATCAGATGTATCCAGAGCTTTTTATTCTTTAAGGATTTCATTTTCATGAACAGAGATTTAAAGAAGAGTTGGCAAGATGTTTGCTGGGGTTGATATTCACTATTTATGACGCTTAGGAGGCAATATCTCATCAGGAAATAAACTCAGTATTTAAAAAAAGAAAACAATACTGGTGGCTGTACCGCCCTCCAGATTCACACCAGAGTCAAGTATAACACAACCTTACTAAAGAAATCAGTATGTAGTCCAATCAAAAATAATGGATAACAGATTTAATTTGATCATTTAGGATACATTTGCTCTGTGGTGCTAACTTTGAGATCAGATTTAGAGATTCAGGATAAAGTAATGTCACAAAAACATTAATCAATGAATACAAGAATTAGAGACATATATCAAATAGGTCATCATCTCAGCTTCCTACAACTTTCTAATTCACATTTTACATTGACCATTTCAAATGCTTGCCTAAAAACAAAACAAGCTAGAGGTCATATTAACGGTTAAAGGATTTATCTTCAGCCCGCTAGGTTTGTTTTGCTTCCAAGGACTAACTGAAATCATGCAAACACAAACACAATTTAAAAACATAATTGATAACACAACTGATTTTGTGTGAAAATGTAAGAAGTTTGAATAAAATATTGCACATAAAAACCAAACTGATGCAGTATTTTAGATTGCATCTTGAGATTGTTGATCTGCTCTTCCACATTAGCTCTCCTGCTATTAGCCAGAAAAATAGCATCTTAAAGTACTGCTAATATTTGAAGGGCTGGAGAAAAGAATATTTGTGCCCTTTTTTTAAAGCACTACTGAAAGCATAACTAAGAGTACTGCTCCTCTTACAGTACCTCCTCATCCATGTTCAGTTTTGCACCAATGGGAAGAGTGCGTAGAGCCTCACAGACTGCTTCCTCATCCCTGTACGCCGGCACCACGCTGAAGCGGAAATTAAGCTCCTCAATAGGCAGACTGTAACGCCGGGCATGATTCTGCAACACTCCTACAGGCCATCAAACACACAAGAGCATTGAAACAAGTCACTGTGCTGTTTAGCTAAATCTACCAATAAACACACATTTAATTAATAGCTCTCTTTTAAACTTAATTCATTTATTTTTACACTGTATACTTGAAAGAGTAGTCAGAGTGATCATTGTAACCCTCAAGCTCAGCTCTAAAAGTTTGCCTTACTGTTAGTGTTCATTAAAAAACAGCATGTTTCAGTGTGTTACCAGTAAGAAAGCCTTGAGGGAAGAAGAACCCGGAGATCCAAAGTGATTTGGGCTGACCACGTGTGATCCAAGTCTTGCAAGAGAGGAAAAGAGAAGCAGAGATGCAATTAAAATATATGTATCTTTAAATAACAATTTCTTTATGCAGTATCTTCTTCTTTTATTCGATATATTGCATTACAGGCATCCTATTACTGACGGGACCTGAAGTGACCCAGTGAATCAGTTTACATTGGATTCTGTTTCCTAAGATAATCAGCATGTGGAGTGTGACTCAGTGTTTATCCACTGCTGTATAAACTAATAGGACTTTACCCCGTTTGTGCTTGTTTAAGTGAATTATAGTGACTGTACGATACACATGTTCAGAGCAGACTTAAGGAAGAGCAGCTTCAATCAGGGGAAATCAGAATCAGAATCAGAATGGGGTTTATTGCCAGATGTTGAGGTTTACAACATTAGGAAATTGCTGCGGTGCTTCAGTGCAAACAATAAGAATTAAAGGCGAGAGGTTCTGGTGCGGATGGACCGGAGCCTCCTGCCTGAGGGGAGCAGGTCAAACAGACTGTGTCCAGGGTGAGAAGGGTCAGCTGAGATCCGAGCTGCACGCCGCAATGTCCTGGAGGTGTACAGGTCCTGCAGAGATGGGAGTCTGCAGCCAATCACCTTCTCAGCAGAGCGCACAACACGCTGCAGTCTCTGTTTGTCCCTGATAGTGGCTCCAGCGTACCACACACAAATGAACCAAACACTAAACCAGGATGTGCAGGAAGGTGAACTCAGAATGTACATGTGTTATTACAGTTTTCCAACCTAATGAGATAACACACAAATCAAATGTGTGCAAAAGCACATATGCATGCGCACAGACACACACACACACACACACACACATGCACACATGCACACACTCGAACCAATAAAATACAGCCAATATGCCAGACCTGAGCTAGAAAAAGACTTCTATTCTAATCCAATTTCCCCACATAATTTATGTTCGCTTTATAAAGACACATTTCACACAAACTTCTATAATTCCACTGGACTGAACTTGAAAACATGTGTGTTTTTGTTAATATCTGTGTGCAAACCTGGATAAAGGAAGTCCTGAGAGTCAAGTCTCTGACCCAAGAAGACAGCGGTTTGAGGGAAGGGTAGGCAGAGTTCGCCCAGTGGGCGGGAACCTGGTTGTTCAGAAAGCTTGTGTCGATTCGGTCCATTTCCTCTGACATCACAACGAGACCTGCTATTGCCTTTTGCAGAGTGATAAGAGACATCTACGAAAAAGAAAGTGAGAATAACACATCACAGTAACGACAGATTCCTAAAAATGTTATTTCTGAAACTACACAGAACGCATATTTTTGATTGTTTAGGTTTTTTTCTTTTTGAATTTTCCTCTAAGATCACGTAAATAAACTACAATCCAAAGAAAACAACTCCTGAAGTGGTCATGAGATGATCTCCACCAATTAAAGGTGTGTGGTTTTTACGTCACCCTGAGAACTTTAAGCAAGTTGTTGAATCGGTCTGCTTCTTGGCCCAAAACAGTTGTGAGGGAGTTCAGGTGCCCATTGGTGTCTTTGATAAACAGTGTGTCAGTTGCTTCTTCCATGTCCAGTCGCTCTGCACTCCAAAAGAAAGACAAGTTCACAGAGAGATAAAAGACAACACAAACCAATGAAACATGGGGAAAAAGAGTGAGCGCAATAATGCAAAGTCTCAGCAGTAACTGAGATCGATGTGCAGGTGAATCCATGTGGGGTCAGCGTACCGGGCAAAGACTCTGTCATCGTTACTCTTAGCTCCATGTTGTGCTGAAGAACGAGGATTAACATCCAGTATGGTATTGATCAGAGTTATAGTTTCTTGACGCTGCAGAGGCAAACACACACACACACACTCATATATTGATATTTTATCATAGCACTCCCAAAGCTCATAAACTGCATGACAAACATTAAATCACTAAAACGACCACAAGCCATTTCTCATAATTGCTGTGGACTGAAGAAATGAACAGATTTTGAAAAACTACGTATAAATAAGAACTTGCTGTCATTTATATTTAAGAGGACAACTGGCAGTCTGGTATAAAATAGAGACAGTGTCACGGCGGTGGACGGACTCAGGCGCAGACTGAGGTAGCACAGCTCAACGACACTTTATTAATCACACCGGTGCACTATATACACGTGAAGGGGGGGGAAACACCAGGGTCCCGGGGATCCGTAGGCTGGGGAGACACACTTCTTCGCACTCGCTCTGCTCCTCGTCCAAACAGTCTCCACACAAGCAGCTCAGCTCACTCTCCTACTCACGGGGTCCAGGAGTCACAAAAGGGCTGATCCAGTCAAACCTGTTACACAGACGAGGGTAAGTCGAAGGCAAAACACGGGAACAGTAGAATCGCAAGGAAGCCAGGCAATACTAACGAGAGTTATTCAATATTCCAGCGACGAATAGCTCAGAGCCCCAGCCTTAAGAGCCAGAGAACTGCAATTCGCTCGAGATCAGCTGCAG
The DNA here is from genome assembly GCF_000239375.1 of Pundamilia nyererei. Classification (NCBI taxonomy): domain Eukaryota; kingdom Metazoa; phylum Chordata; class Actinopteri; order Cichliformes; family Cichlidae; genus Pundamilia; species Pundamilia nyererei. The sequence goes on from NW_005188599.1 coordinate 5,281, forward strand.
GTGCGTGGGCCAAGGGCAGGAGCCCAATCAGAGCTCCGCCCAGGCAGACAGGTAGGAGAGACAGAGCGAGAGAAAAACAACAAACACTTGTGGCCACACTGGGCTGGCCGGGGAGGCACAGGGACCATGACAGACAGAGACATTTGCTTGTAATGTCCTGGTATTGTTACAGTATTGTTCCTCACCTGAAAAGCCAAGTTGGCATTCTCATGCATACCAAAGATCTCAGGATCATCAATGATTGGAAGATTCTCAATATACTTCTTATATTGTTCAAGTTCATCTGACTCTGGAGCGTAGTAAACACCTTACAGGGAGAAAACCATTAACTGAGATATATAGCATGTGAGCGTGCACTGTGCATACGCGTGCTTACATACACATGTACACACACACATACAAAAGAGGGCAGAAAGAACAATACCTGAGGGGGAGTAGGTGTAGCCAGGCTGCAGAGCTTCTGGAGAAAAAAAGCCTTTGAGGGTCGGCAACCTGCGGCTCTTTAGTCCTTATATTGCGGCTCTGCATGGTTTGGAAAAATAAATTAGAAGTATTTAACTGAAGTTTATTGTATTTGTGCTAGTTCTTTTTTTAAAACTTGTAGTTCTAAATTGGAAGATTATTGTGATCCTGAATAATAAAGTTATATTTTATTATTTTTCGTCGCTCAAAATAAGCATCACACTCGTGGAAGCCGGTAGCTCCGCTACACTCCCAAAGCCCAGAAGGCGATATAAGGATGACGGCTCACTGTTTTTGTTTGCTACATGGATAATTTAAGTTCAGCTTTTTAATTCATTTTAAAAACACCTTCAACTGGTGTCTTTTTAGTTATTATTTTTTAAGGGTTGACAATGTGTTCATTACATAAATAAAATAAAATTTTCTCCATAGCACTTCATGGATTTCATAAGCAACACACTAGAGTTGTTTATACGAAGCATAGAGGTAAAAAAAAAACAATATACACGGTGTTAACTTCATTTTAGATGTCAAAAAGTATTGTGGCTCCCAGTGTTTCCTTTTCCGTAGAAACCCGGTCCAAATGGCTCTTTGGGTGTTTAAGGTTGCTGACCGCTGGTTTAAAGTGTCCTATTATCCTTCCCACACTTTTATTTTTATGAAACAGCTGCATGTTTAGGTTCAAGGACATGCAATCATGTTTGTTTTGTGAAAAGGCTTTCTATTAATATAAAATGTCAAAATACAAATAAGACATGAATTACATATGGGAAATAAGATGCTACACAAACAGTCCCTAACTTATTACCTTGTTGAATTTAGATACAAGAACATTTCTGTTGATATTTGCTTCCTACCAGTGATGTAGACCAGAGCATCCCAAGGGATGGTGCCATCTTTGCAGTACAGGTTGAGGTTGAGCAGAGCACATTCTCTGTCACTGTCATTGAATTCGTAGCGGATGTTCCAGCCCAGGGGACCAAACTTCTTCCGCTCCTAAACACGAGACACACAGGCAGAGAAGTACTGTACGACCACACACAAAGTAAAACACATCCAAGAAAACAAAGTAATAATGATGAGGCACTTTACATATAAAATACTGAGAAAGAGTGTAAGTAACCTGGATGATTGCATGGAAAAAGCAGATTCCAAAGACAATCTTCCTCCACTGGCGTCCCAAAATGCGGTGTTCAAAGAAACTGCTGGTGATCTCTGTGAAGGCTCGTCGCATTCTGTGCATGATGGTGATGTAGTCTCCTTGCAGGGATTTTGGGATCACGGCTTTGGAACCTTTAAGAATGATGCCATCATCCACAATCAGCTCATCCCTGAAAGGAAAATATGGATGAACCGCCGTGGGAAGGTTGTGGAGTTGTTGTGGCCAACCATGTTTGATGAACAAGCTGAGCGCTTGCAGTGTCTCATCCTCAGCTGTGTGTCCTTTAAGTTCCTCCAGGCGTGAAAAAGAGATGCAGCTCACCGTCATGACATCAAAGTTGTCCTCTTCTTCAGGCTGCTGGAAAGTGGAGCTGTCGGGAGCACAAGACAGTGTGTCAGCCAGATACATGTGTTTTCCACATTTATATGTGAGGGTGATGTTGTATTTTTGGAGCCTTAACAACATCCTCTGTAATCTGGCTGGTGCAGCGTGAATAGGTTTCTTTAGTATGGTGACCAGTGGCTGATGGTCTGTTTCTACGACCACAGGCTTGCCATAAATGTAGTCATGAAACTTTGTGAAAACAACAGCCAGCAGCTCCTTTTCTATCTGAGCATATCTGGTTTCAGTGTCTGTCAGAGCACGTGAAGCATATGCCACAGGTCGCCCTTCCTGTAAGCAAGCTGCACCAAGACCATACTGTGATGCATCGCACGTTAGTGTCACAGGTTTGCTGACATCATAATATGACAGAACAGGTGGATTAGACATGTGCTCTTTAAGTGCTTCGAACGCAGTCTGATGCTGTGTGTCCCACATCCACTCGCTGTCCTTGTGTGTGAGCTGTCGCAGAGGAGCTGACAGATGGCTGAAGTTTGGAATGAATTTTCCAAGATAATTGACCATCCCCAGGAACCTCTGCGGGGCTTGGACATCTGTTGGAACTGGCATCTCTTTGATTGCGGCTGTTTTGGAAGGGTCTGCTTTAAGCCCCTCGCTTGTGAAAATGTGTCCGACATAACTGACCTGATTCAGCCGGAATTTGCACTTTAATGGGTTTAGTCGCAGGTTTACTTCTCTGGCACGATCAAGGGCTTTTCTCAGGTTGTTGTCATGTTCTTTCATGGTTCTTCCGCCGATGAGTATATCATCAACAATGATGGCACATGGATATCCAGCGAATATCTGCTCCATGGCTCGCTGAAACACCTCGCTAGCAGCGTTAAGACCAAAAGGCATTCTGAGGAACCTGTAACGACCAAAGCAAGTGCTGAAGGTGGCTAGCATGGATGATGTCTGATCCAATGACACCTGCCAAAAAGAGTTCTTAGCATCCAAAACAGAGAACACAGTAGCATTTGACATTATTGCAGCCACTTCTTCTACTGTGCGCATGGGATGGTGTGGTCTTTTCAGAGCAGTGTTTAAATCTCGAGGATTTATGCATATCCTGATTTCATCTTTGCCCTTCTTGTTGGTGGCTACCATAGAAGACACCCAGTCTGTCGGCTCTGAGACGGGAGTAATGACGCCTAATTTCTCCATCCTGACCAGCTCTGCCTTGACCCTGTCTTTCATGGCCAAAGGGTGCGATGTGCTGGGCGAACAACTGGTTTCACATCTGGGTTCAGTGTCATGCGATAGGTGACTGGCAACCTTCCAAGCTCATCAGAAAATGAGTTGCTGTATTCTGTGATAAGCTGTTGTGACAGGTCATCTGCAGACATGCTCAATTGGTGGACGTCATTGCTGAATGATACAAGTCCCATTTCTCTGCATGCACATAGTCCAAGTATTGGCTGAACATCTTCATTAATAACAAAGAATGATAGCACATGTGGCTGCCCATGCAGAAAACACTGCAGCTTAATTACACCTGAGGTTTGAATCTTGCTGCCTCCAAATGCTACTAGGTTAACGGACTTAGGGTGTGCTTTCATTTGTTTATCTGCTCTTATAATGTTAACCGTTTTCTTGGGAAGCACATTACATTTAGCACCTGTGTCCACCTTCATCTCAACAGGAATCCCATTAATCTGCACGGTGACAAAAACTTCCTCTTTGTGTTCCGCATGCACATCAGTCGCATGGATTGCATATTGCAGATTTACTCCATCAACGTAGAATGTGTCATCTCCGCTGTCATCAGCTTGGTCTGGTTCCACATGATGAACTGACTTTCTGTGTCTTGCTACGTTTTGGGTAGGCTGAACAGCTCTGCACCGTTTCTTAAAATGATTCCACTTTTTGCATGCATGACACTGCTGCCCAAAAGCTGGACATTTACTCTTTTTTGCAGCATGAGCGCCCCCACAGTTAGTACAGTTAGTGACATGCTGTGTTTCAGACCTGTCTCCTTGTATTTTCATTTTATCTCCTCTGTGCTTTCTTGTAAATGTGGGCTGGAGCACATCAACATTTGATGCAGATTGTTGAGGAAAAGCAAGTGTTTTATTATGCTCTTCAGTCATTTCATGAATCTGGCAGACAGATATGGCTTTTGCTAGCGTTAAATCACTATCACGCAGTAGCACTTTCCTTAAATTGTCATTGTTGATGCCACAAACTAGTCTCTTATTAGTTCTTCACTCAGATCACCAAATCTGCAGCTTTTTGCTTTAATCCGTAAATCACTTACATAGGATTCAACAGTCTCGTCCTCTGATTCCACGTGTTGAACTTGTGTCTTTCCATCATGACGTTGGTTTGTGGGCTGGACATTTCTCTGAATTTCTTTTTGAGGCACTCAGGATCCTCCTTCGATTCTGCAGGAATGAGGACTCGTCCTCCATCGGCGGGCTCTCTCACTTCTGGCGCGTAAACAAAAGACCGCATTGTGCATTTCCCACAATCATGTTGTGTTATACGTTGCACTGCTTTCATTTCCATAACGTGGCACGTGCAATAGGTCAGGCCCCCGTAATTGTGTCATGTAGTTTGACAGACATGCACTCACAGTTGGGATGTTCCCACTGTCTTTATTTACATACATCTTGTGTTTCTATGGTGTATTGATAGTCATGTGCTTTTGTGCTGAGGTGTTTTTTCTGTTATCAAACTGTTCTCCCACTAGGAGCTCAGTCTGAGTGGAGTTTTTTTTCTCCTCCTCTTACCTCATGTAGTGTATTTTCGTTTTTTTCCTATCAGCCTACCTTTCTGACATGTCTGCCCAATGTGATGTTTGTGTAAAGTTGGTCAGAAGGTTCCTTTGTAAGTGTGCATGCGCCATTAGCGTGCTGCCTGCTGTAACCCTAATTTCCCTCGGGATGAATAAAGTATTCTGATTCTGATAACTGAAATCATTTTGTGTGCAGAACAAAGGTTGGAACAACAACATAAATTAAGTTCAACTATGTACATGGCGTCGTATCTACAGAAATATAATCACTGAAATAATCATGTTTGTACAAAACAAAGGTTGGGGTGCCAGCATAAATAAAGTTCAACTATGTACAGTGGCTGTCTGTGGACACGACTCAGTCCTTTTTCTGCTCCACTAGCTTTTCGAGGACGCCTATCAGCCTGTCCATCCTCTCGGCTCTACGTTCCTCCATTTGCCGTTGCTGGGCCATGTCCTCCTTTATTAGGGCAATGAGCTCATCCTCCCAGTCCCTCCTCCTTTTCACCACCCGTGCCTCAGGCGGGTCCTCATCCTCCTGTCCCTCCTGGTGTGGGAGTGGGTTGCCCACTGCTGCACTGGGTCCTGGTGCATCCTCCTGGATGGAGGAGATTAGGACAGGTGGCCTGGTGGAGGGCTTCTGTCCTAGCACCTCATCCATGGCCATGTTGCGGCAGTGGGCTTCCCACTTGCACCCTCGCCCGTCGCTGGATACTTGCACTCCTGAAGGGAGGATACATCACAGGTGGCAGTTGGCAACAACAGCAACAGTGCAGGTTTACATAGGTGACTTTTCAGTGTTCTGTGTGAAGTTACATCTGTCACTACCACTGTACATACTTTGTATTTCATCTTCAGGTTCTCCCATTTACGTTTGCACATGTATATCAGGTCATTTCGTTTATGGCATCCACAGCAGTATGTACTGGCTTGGGACCACAGGGCAGACAGTTCACTGTCCCTTGTGCCTCAATACTTGTAGACCTCATACTGTTGCTGTACCTCCAACCCACTGCGGCTGAGTGTTTCGCACCCGTGAACAGGTGCTCATTGTCACGGCGGAGTCGAATGAGGTCTGCCGTCTGCTCCTTGGTCCCTGTAATGCAGCGTGACATTGGATTACATTCCCCACCATCCTGCACTTCTGTTTTAGCATTTCTCCATTTGCCGTCAGTTCAGCATTTACAGCTGTGTGGAACATACACACAGCAATGTCAGGCAATACTACAGCACTGAGTGGGGCAGAACATTTACTTTATTAGGCCCTAGGTTGGGGTTGGGGGTTCTCTGTCATATGTTTTGTTTTAATTCAATTCAATTCAGTTTTGTTTGGATGGGGCAGACTCACAAAAGTCGCCTCAGGGTGCTTTGAAATATCCCCTTTGACGTATTTGACATGGCAGGTGTGATAACTGTAACAAATGTATGTATATGTTATATTTTATGCATTTTATATTTCATGTGCTGCGGACACAGCTACATTCCTGCCTGGTATATGTTGACATTCCTGTTTGCGGCACAGGCAGGGTCATATTAGTACAGTTGATTGCACTTGTAGTGGTGATACGTCTATTCATACTGCCCTCGGTCTGGTACAGGATTCACAGCTTTGCGGGTCTGTGCATTTACGGTTACATGGGTCGGGCAGGTGTCACATGATTCACCTTGACATTTTCTATTAACCTCCCATTAGCTTTTACATCTTGGTGTTTGTTTCGCTCCTTCACACATCTTACATTTGCGGGTGTTGCTGTCCTCCGCCGCCGTTTCAACCTCTTCCGCAGCTGCTGACATCATTATGCATTGGCCTGGCTGCGTCGCGCTATGCATTGTGGGATATATGGCACCACGAAGCGTGCACCGGACCACGCTTGATATTTGGGGAAATCGACGGCGCATTTGGAGTGCACTTCAAATTGGGACAGCCATCGTCGCGTGGCCGTGACGTGATCGCACTTGAAATGCGTACTTCAAGCGTCCATACCCTGAATTGGGACACAGCCACTGTCCAATCTGGACCAAAGAGCACACAAATGATAAGGCTCCACCCCTGAACATTTTTCAGCTGCCATATTTGACATCAGGGAGAGCGCCACCTAGTGGGAACAGGAAATGTCATGTTTTACACTTTGGGGTACAGTATTGTGATGGGTGACATCTGCAGCCTCAAATTTCTCCAGGAAAGCCTTAACGAGTTGGTCTTGGGTTACAGTGAAAACTGTGACTTTTCGTGAAAGGGTGTGACCCCAGCAGCATGGCGAACTTTGATGTCTCGCCATGAAGAAACAAATTAGTATAACTCAATGAAATCCAGTCTGATCAGAACCAGACTTTACAGGCATGATGTCAGACCCGCCCTGAACAGATTAATGTGCCCATTGTCAGGAATACACAGAGCGCCACCTAGTGGCTACAGGAAATGTCATGGCTTTAATTTTGTTGTACTGATTTTCACAGGTTCATCGTGGCCACCTCAAAAGCGGTGAATATCACCATCAGTCCCTCGTGATGCTTCAGTGCAAAAATTGTGACTTTAAACTGAACGGCGCACCCTGGTGGCAGCGCTCTTCACCATGAAAGATGAAGTGATGTTTGAGGGGCTTGGAAAGTTTCAAAAGTCTTGAAATTTGGCGCACAGCTTCAATGGGATGAAGGCTTTCTTGTTATGTTATCATTTTCCTTGAATAGCGCAAAATGGCTCCGCAGCGCCCCCTACAAAATTTCAAAACATCAGCCCCTGGTCTGTGTTTTATGTATGAGTCTGAAACCTGGTAGGCTTATAGGAAATATCAAGATGTACAAAAGTGTCTTGGAGCAATATCCCAAATCCAACAGGAAGTCAGCCATTTTAAAATTAATGTGCAATTTTGGCAACATTTTCCCCCTCGTTTCAGGCCTTGTACTTTGACGAACTCCTCGTAGTGTATTCATCAGATAGACACGATCTCCGGTGCGTAGAATCTAAAGACCTTTGTGATGTTAAATTGCGACGGCACGTGGAGTTTCAATCACTCGCCAAAAAGAAGTAATCTGCTGTCACTCAAAAACACAATGCCCAATCTCTCCGAAAACATTGCAGGCATGATAAGAGTCGAGCTCGGAAATGTTTGTTATGCCATTTGTCAGTAATGGTTAGAGCATCACCTAGTGGAACGAGTGTAATCATGATTGAATGAGATGAAATTTCAGCTATTGGTTCTACGCAGGAATTCGATCAATGTGACATCAGTTCGGACTTGCTGGTTTTAGGTGTTGGGCGTGGCTCGACCCGCCGGGGTGCGAGGGCCCTCATAACGCTGCTTGCAGCTTTAATTTTGATTTTTAAAAAGGTTGCTTTTTGTCAGAAACATACATTTCCCTGTTACTCCAAACCTTTGAGCAGTAAATGCTAAGAGGCAATAAACGGGAGACCTAAAACAGAGGTGTAGGAGAAAGAAGAACAGAACTAGCATGAGGACTGTGACTGCTAACAATCAGTGCATCCAGTCTAGTGGCATAAAAAACAAATGGTGGGTTAACACCATCACTATATACTTTTTAACCTCCTAATACCTGCACTCTTCCATGGCATGCATTTTTAATTTCTCTTCGATATTTGGGCTGATTGGGACCTGATGAATGTAAAAACAAAGAATTGCCAGGTTGTTTTTTTTTTCACCTAATTTTTGTTTCTAAGAAAAATGAGAGCCACGTATGAGGATATTCATATAAAATTTTGATAGAACAGTGGCAGCATAATGTCCTCGTAAGTGCATATCAGGCCCCTGTAGAGCAAAATTTAGTATTTTGGTCTAAATAACCAAAAATGTGATGTCCACATATGTGGACGCAGGTCCTAGGAGGTTATAAAAAAACATAGGAAATCTTTTTTATTAGTTAATTATTTTATTCATTATTGCTTTTATCGAGTTGAACTTCTATGGCTGGATTTCCCACCTCACCTTTATCAGTGAAGAAGCGCCTTTTAGGAAGCGCCACCATTCCCCATCAGAGATCTCGCCACGCTGCCTCATGATTTCTACGCACAACATAAAGCTGTAGATAAGCTTGTGTTGCTCGAAGAGTCCACGTGACACATTAATGTAGGAGTTTAGCAAGATTTGATTCAGGAGGGTCTGAAGGCGCTCTTCTAGCACAGTACTCTGCTCTGATGTCTCGATGGTGGAATTAAAGAGCTGAAGATGAAGGAAGAAATAAACAAAAAAGAGAGAAAAAAGAAAATAATTACTTTAAATGGGTACTTACACATTTTCATTAAACATTCCTGTACAAGTAGCTTTGTAAATTTGAGAGTAAAGCCCAGCTCTTTTTTCCCTCACCTGTTTAGAGTACTTGAGTGAGAACTGGTACATACGATCGATCTCCGACAGACCGGCAATGACAAATTACAAAACAGATCCTCGAGTGGCCACAGGCCTGTAGCGCTCCCTCGCAGAGTTTATCATCAGCTCAGTTGCTTCTGCCTCTTCCAGATGGTGCTTTATGGCCTCTGAAGTCACCTGGAGACAAGAGGATGCAAAAAAATCATGGAAATAAACAGGATGAACATCAGAAAAACAGGAAAGGATCATTGCAGGTAATATTAAATTCAACAACCACAACTCCATATCCATATAGCCTAATCCCTACCTTTGACTCCTGGAGAGTCTGAACTAGCGCCTCGTTGTCAAGTATATTCCCCTTCGAGGTAAAGAGAAGCTTAAGAATGCGGTCTTCAATATCTTTCAGCTGGCTGTGGTCAGCGTTGATGCGCACAATCAGCTCGTTCCTCTGTTCCTCAAGATGCGGACTCTCAGGACGCACCACATCACTTAAAACAGATTGAAAAAAGATTGAATCAAGAGATTCCAGAGGTCATTATCAGAAAGGGGGAAAAGGATACATACAATTAGGATACATAAAATTATGTGCCGTATTTCTATCCATTTTTTAAAAATGTAGATGGCTTTGTAAATGCTTGTTACTAGAGATGGCACGATACCAATTTTTTATGTCCGATACAGATTCCGATATCATAAATTTGGATATCTGCCGATACCGATATGAATCCGATAGTGTTTTTTAATCAATAAAACAGTTTTTTAATATCTTGCTGCATTTTGTATAAGTTCATACTCAAGTTTTAAAAAACAACAACACTAAAGCTATTCTGTTATACCTGTATGCAAAAAACACACTGCACCCAAAATATTTTATAGTTCAGCAACACTGATCAATCTAATAAACTTAAACCTGCAACATCCTCCCTATTCTGGTATTTTAAAGAGTCCTTAGCAGAAATATTAAACAACCAAACTAATAGGGTTGCCAACTCCTAACAAAAATCTGCCAGAACCACCCCCCACCCTCGATGCTTAATCAACGTAATCAACTTTAATTTAATGCACCTGTAAAACAAATGCATAAGTTCATAACTTCCCTTCAACTCATTCATGTCACCTAAAAGGTAAACCTGTTTCTCCATCACCTGTTCAGCTCTGATCATTCAGTAAGGACATCTCCTGGTTTCATCTACAAGTTTCCCTCTCACCACATATCCAAACCGACATCATGACCAGCAGCTTTACAGCTGTGGCTCCAGCAAACATCAGCTGATACTAGAAAGTAATATTAAATAAATTCTAACAACAGCTAATTAAGCTTAAACGTGCTGCTGTTGTTTATCCGCTGGTCTCCTCTCTCTAGCGCAAAGTGGGCGATAAACAAACAAGAAAGGCAGGATTTGTGACAGAAAAGCCGACCAGCTGATCATTGATCAGTTTCATGTTTGAAGTAGCAACAGGAGAGGGAATGAGAGAAGAACAATCAGCTTTGCAGCAAGGACAGAATAACTCCAGCTTTGTGTCTTTTTTCCATTCTAGCTTAAGTACAGGACAAATCGCTTCCTTTTCACCTCCGTATGTAACTCCGATGGCCAGTCCAGCTGTGGCTCCATATATCAGTTGTTAAGCTTAACGTGGAAATACTATGCAAACATTCAGGGATGAACTTACACACTTGCTTTACTTCTCTGGGATAGTTTTTGCCGAGATAACATGCCGCGGTTTGGAAGCATGTAGTGAGGCTCCACATGCTCCACCAGACCGCAGACATGTCTCGCAGACGACAGCCGCTCTGTCACGTGACACATACTACTTCGATGCGCCGAGCTGGGTTACGCCAAGTAGCGCGTTTTGTGAGGTGATTTTGTGATACTTTGGATCGGATT
>NW_005188600.1:0-1671 GCF_000239375.1 Pundamilia nyererei
TCTTAAGGGAGACAATTGCCACTACAGCAGAGAACAGGAGAACAGGAGAAGTCTTTTCCCCAAACAATAGCATGCACTTTCTGATGACATCATAGAACAGAGACAGATTTGCGCATGTTACACCAGGTCATGCCAGAGGGGGGCACTAAAGAGTAGCTTTCTCAGGGAAAATCTATTTAAACAGAACATGGTTACATGGTGACAGAACAATATATATTTCTTAAACCTACACCACCCTCCCTATTCTGGTATTCTAAACAGTACTTGGCCAAAACCCAAAGACGGCTTGGTCGAGTTACCCTCCTGAACTATCTACAACACATGGTGGAAACCTGAAATTAAGACAGAGAAGACTAGAGGTGAGACATGATCATTACTGAATATTAAAAATAATAAATGACAGATTTAGATATATTTTCATAAACCATTCATTTGGCACATCAATGAACAGAAATACAGGTGAGAAAGAATAAAACTTAATTGACTTTTTGATGGCATTTTACACACAGTACTAGTACAGTATCTAGAAAATGTGGGAAATACTGGCATCATATACAGTACTTACTTCTGAAGAAATTGTGATGGGACCCTGAAAAAAAATTACTACGTACAATAATGGATTTCTATACATTTTACATCAGATAAAAACTTTGGCTGTAAGATCCAGATAGTTATTTATTAAAGCTAGACATTTCAAATGCGAATAAGAAAATAAAGTATTTCTTTGTGCCCCCCTCTCCCTGTTAATGCCCTACCTGGCCCCCTGGCAAAACTTTGCTAGTTCCACCCCTGCACATTTGAAATCAAATCAAATCAAATCACTTTTATTGTCACATCACATGTGCAGGTACATTGGTACAGCACATGCGAGTGAAATTCTTGTGTGCGAGCTTCACAAGCAACAGAGTTGTGCAAAATACAATAATGTAAACAGGCAAAATATACGAATGGCTAAATCTGAAACTAATAAATATATGTACAATATATAATAGTATATGCAAAAAAAATTTTTTCTGGATGTGTATACTAAATGTTACCATTTACCAGCTGTCAGCTACTTAGAAAAGGATCCTGGTGTTCTCTAGCAAATCGAGACTATCTCTCCTAGGGATGGGTATCGAAACCCGGTTCTTGTTGAGAACCGGTTCCCACTGTTTCAATTCCTTGGAATTGTTTGCCATTTTTGCAAACGATTCCCTTATCGATTCCAGTCGCCCCGAATGATGTCACCACGTTGCATCATTTACCTGGCAGGAAACATGGCGGCTCAAACGCTCAAAAGTTTGGTTATACTTTACGAGAACGGATGACAACAGGGCAACTTCAATACTTGCAGGGAGGAAACACTACGAATATGCAAAAGCATTTGCTCACAAAACACACGATGACCTTATATGAATGTCGTGTTTTTAATTCCGCTCCGGACTCGTGAATCTCAACCCAGCAGCAGCGGTAACGTTTGCACGTCCTCTCCCGTTAATGCGGCAGGTAAATAATCTACTAACAGTGCATATTATGTTAGAGCGATCTGCCTTATTGCAAAACCTGCCATTACTGTGCATTTAGGTGACCATGATGAGAGAGACAGAGTCTGGCTGGCTCAGATGCTGGCAGTTCTCGCTGCAGTCTACCGGTAGCGTCTCCTTTCAGGCCAGGATAGACGAATGTCAC
>NW_005188600.1:2632-4240 GCF_000239375.1 Pundamilia nyererei
TGCCCTGTCTCGTTATGGTTATCTGTGTCAGCTGTGTCCCCGTGTGTTCCCACTTCCCTCGTTAACCCTCTGTGTATTTCTGTCTGCATCTCCCTCAGTTTGGTGTTGCGTTCTCCCTCATGACTGTGTGCCCCGCCGTGTGGTTCCTCATAAGGCAGTTCCTTAGTACTTCCCAGTTTAGTTTCATGTTATTTTGTATCACTGTTATCTTTTGTCAGCAATAAAGCTGTATTTTGAGTTCAGTCCTGTTTTCCCGTGAGTTTGCGTTTGGGTCCTATTTCCTGCCTGCCACACAGCCAGTCCATGACAGGCTTTGTGTAAGAGGGAGAAGTCATACTGGCGGAGCTGAAAGCTGGACACCAGAAAGACCTGCGGAGTCTTGATGTCTAATCCTGTGAGTCCTGCGTCAGAGAACGAAAGAAACGTGCACGTGCGTGTCAGTGAGGGGCAGCCAATCAGCAGAAATTTGGCCTAAAGGAAGGAGATTAACAGAGGATGAACTAAAGCAGTCCAGCATCCTGCAGCCACACAGTCATAAAACTAACAGAGTTTAACTGTCCAACTGTGGCCTGAACTCTCCAACAACTGCATCACCATCATTAAATCCAGAAACTGGTCTCACTCATATAAATGATCTCATGTGACACTCACCTTGAATGCAGTCTTGTCTGATTTGTGAAAGAGTCTTCTCCACCTTAAACTCTCTCTGACTTCTTTCTTCAGCTCGTACATCGTTGTCAATCTTTGAGCGAACAAAGTAGAACTTCTTCTCCATCCTCTGAATCTCCTGAGTGAGTTTCACGTCATTTTCTCTGAAGCGAACGGCTGAGATGATGATGAAGAAGTCAAACTTCTCAAATCCAACAAGCTCCAGGTACTCTTCAGCTGGAAACTTGGTGGTGCCGATTCCAGGGAGATCCCAAAAAGTAACATTGGGATAGTTTGGATGGGGGTAAGATGTGACCTCTGAGGTGGTTTCTGTAACACCAGTAGGAGCAGCTCCCTCGTCACCATCGGACAGGTCTCTGAGAGCGTTAACAAAGGTGGATTTACCAGAGCCAGACTCTCCTGTGATGGCGATATTTAGTTGGGTGTTGTTGTCCTGCAGTGACTCCATGATCTTTCCAACATCTGATGGTCTGTCGGTGTGTTGCAGAGCTTTCTTCATTTCTCTTGTAACTGATTCACGCTCAGGCTGAAGACTCACGCTGGTCCCTGATGGCTGTAGAGAAGAAACTACCCGTGTTACATTTTTGTTTTCTACAAACAGTCTAATGTAAAGACTGAAGACTGTTTCAGTGAAACATGATTTAAACTTTGTGTTTTTCCTTATTTTATTAAAACTATAATTTAAATACTTTATTAATCACAATATTATTTCCTTTGATCTGACAGGTGATGGAAAATAGTTTTGTGGTCAGATTGTTTCGTTTTTGTGTGTTGATTGAACCACGCGCTTGTGAGTCCTCAACAGTTACACACAAATGATTGTACACATCGTACCTATTTGAGACAAACACGACATGTTCAGAGTAAGAACAGGTGAGATGATATCACAGTCTGTGAGGCCGACCGTGTGGAGATGAGAGAGGAGGCACAGACACACGG
>NW_005188600.1:4812-6453 GCF_000239375.1 Pundamilia nyererei
CTGATGGTGGAGGTCAGTCTGTTATAGAGCTATAGAGTGAACTCTGTTCCCACCTGTATGTGTGGCCTGTAGCGAGCATCAGTGTCAAACAGCAGAGGCCTCCTCCTGTGCTCTTCATTCCTCAGTACAACTTTGTTCACTTTGATGAAGAGCAGCTTCATCACAAAGTGAACAAAGTTGGAACTTTTGTGTTAGACTTGAGTTAGACACTGAATTTATTCTTCACCAACATAAAGGTACAGACCAGCATGCTGCACTCAGCTAATGATTAACAATTAATAACTGCAGTAAAACCAGGTTTTACAGCCATCTGTGTAAAGGCCATTTAGATACTTATCATAGCTTTTAGTGTGGCAGACCAACATCTATATGACAGCTGTATCACAGACTAACAGCGCCACAAGCAGGGCAGAGGCATATTTACACAGAGCAGCCAACAACGCTGAGTGCAGGGAGTTTGAGTAAATAGGAATGACTTGTCCATAAATAAGTCACGTCCACTCTGAGGCTGGAGGATACAGAGTGTCTCCTCAGTCTATGGCTGACCAACAAGGACACATTTAATGACATTTACATTTGATTCAGTTTGATTTCATCCTCGTTTAGATTTGACCGTCACTGAGAGAAACAGGAATTGAGAAAACAGTTTGGGGAAGGCCATCACTCCTCTTGGCCAGGCAGGTGTCAGTTCAGACCTGCTGTTTACCTGCCAGACAATCACCTGATCTTCCTCAGCTTTGCTGCAACATCTTCCTCCTTCTACCGGATTCTGCTTCGTTACCTCTTTGTGTTACTACAGAGTCGATATTCGGTTGCACTGCATCGCCGTTTTAACCCAACTTCGTGTGGTTGTGGTTACACCTGTTCAGGCATGTGAAGATTATATGTCACACTGATCAATTTTTACTGTACTCTCGACGTTATGGTGGCAAGATTTTATTTAGGACAAATTCAATAGCAGTGGCCACGATAATTACATCCAGCTGTATTAAGAACATTGGTGTAACTTTGTGCTGCACATTTGGGGGAGGGGGTCAAGATCTCTGTCTAAATAACTAAGTAAATTTGGGTAAATTCCCAGATGATTAAACATGCAACTATTTTGCTGGTAATACCTGAAATGAGTAAAGAAGATCAACAGCCTAATTATGCGAGATAATTCATTATTTTATTGGGGGGGTTATATTGGTTGGGTCTGATTATTGGGGGGGTCGTTCCACTGTTTAATTAAACAGTTTTGCCACCATGTGCTATTTAAGGTCTACAGTGACCTCTTGTGGACATTGTGAGTTATTGCTGGTGCCAACAAATTGATGCTGGTGTGACTGTTTCTGTAGTGATCTATGACTCCGTTGACTCCATTCAACTATCACTGCACTGAATCAAGACTGGAAAGCATTTGGATGTAGCCAGTGCTTCTGTGGGACTTTATTAAAGGCAATTAGTCCAACTCCTGAACTGCCCAGTTAGACCAGACCTGCTTACCCCAGTACTCCAGCACTGCTGTCACACACATTATGTACTTGGTCTAAATGTCTCATTTCTGCAGAGACTCTCTGACAGCATGTTGTGCTGTTCACCACTGTCTGCATCAAAAAACCTCCTGAAGGTCCCACAGCTGCACTGACGGCAACAGAGGAA
>NW_005188600.1:8892-10577 GCF_000239375.1 Pundamilia nyererei
TTAAATTTAATACGTGAATAGAAATATTTGGGTTTTAATGGCTTCAACTAAAAATGAAAATAACTCCCAGTTGCTACATTACAAATGTTCATGTGTCTCAGAATATTTATTTAGTTACAAACTTCAAACAATTGAATCAATAAATTATTTCTATAAAGCATTAGTTGATAATAGCATAAAAACAGCTAAAAAAAATTTTCATATTTTTTTAATTCGCATTAAAAGCTGCCCTTCCTGTAGCATCCACCGGAGGCTCCAGCAGTGAGTCAGTCCCACAGTTTAAACTTCACAGCAGAAAGAAACACGTTCAGTCTGATTTAAAAAAGAAAAACCTGATTTGGTCTCTGTAGATAATTTCTACCTTTATGACACATGTTTGTTTATTTTTTAAAGTCATCTGTTTAAAGTTCAACTTTATTGTAAAGTTTCAAACATATAAAAATTACAGTTGGTGATGGTGCCTACTTCCATCTTTTATATACAGTCTATGATAGGCGCGCAGAGAGAGAATAACAGTAAAATATGATTTTATTTGAACTGTTAGAGTCTGAGGTGCAGTCTTGTGTTTTCTTTTTGGGGATCTCTTATTGGTTCACCTTTCTTCTACCTGATTGCGCGCACCCGGTGTGGGCACGTCCGTGCGCTCGCGGTAACCCGCTCTGCAGGTTCGCCCGGAGAGTCAGTGCCTGAGTGCTCCTGCAGCGAGCAGCTGTGCTCCTGCTCACACGGCGGACACCATGAGTAAGTCCAGCACGCTCAAAGTCCGGAAACTATTCAGCCTCAAATCACCGGAGAAGGAGAAGAAGGAGCTGAAGAGGTCGGGGTCCCTCAAAGATGTAGTGGGTGCAGGGACCAACCCCGCGGACATCCCGGGGGGGCTACCCTGGAGCCCCGGCTCTCTCAGCCCGGGAGACAACCCGACTCTACCCGGGGACTCTTCACTCAATTCCCCGAAAGAAAAGAAGAAACGGCGGCTGCTGCCGTTCAAGCTGAAACGGAAGAAATCCAAAGACAAAGACCGAGGAGGAGGAGGAGGAGGAGAGGTGTTCTTCCCTGACACCGATGAGCTGGAGAGCTTCAGCAGCTACAAGTAAGACAGAAACTTTCTCTGAAGTTATTCTGAGTGTTCAGACTTCAGCTGTAAGCGGAGGTCACACAGTCCGCAGTGATGGAGCTTTGAACGCGAGCTGACGCAGGTCACAGTGCCAGACATTGTTCTGTTTAGCCCACATGTGGCACACACGGGAGCTCCTTACCCGGGTTAGATTTGCACTGTCCCACATCCATGTTTGTTTTTGTTTTTCGTTATTTCACAGATTCACGTGTTTATATTATGATCATGTTTGTGCTTTCCAAAATAACAGACATGTCTCTGTCCCACATCTGCATCTTTGGACACATTTGGGTCAAACGTAGTGGAGATTAGGCCAAAGTATGTCTGTTATCTGTCATCTGTCTCTTTAATGTTTTTAGATTTGCTCACATTTAGACTCATTTAATCTATTTGAAGATTTAATTGTGATCAAAGGCATCAGGGCAGCCTGTACTGTAAGTAATGCTTGAATATATTGATCATCTGTATATCGATCTAAAATCAAAATAAGACCCCCGGTGCCTGTCTTTGGCCCCTCACTGTCCCAGGACCTCGCTGTTGGTAGTTACAGCTCTGTGTTTGCAGAAGCGAG
>NW_005188600.1:11833-12895 GCF_000239375.1 Pundamilia nyererei
TAATGACTGACCTCGTGCTATGATGGATCCTCTCAGACGTTCTCTTGGCTGAAGTTTGGTTTGTTTTCATTGTCTTCTTCCTGTCATGTGACGGCGTTTGTCTCGTGCTGTCAGAGACCCTCGACATGAAGTTTAACCCCGTCCTCTGTCTGCCCTGTTCTCATGTGCTTATAGCTCTGTGGCTGATAACAACTTTGCACATTATTGTGACTCAGGTTTTCTTTCTAGTTCATTTTGAATGTTTATATCATCTTTACATGGAAACCATCAAACATCCTGCGAATCTCATAATCCTCTACCATGCATGTCTAACATCTGGAGAACAGAAACACTGATCGTTTTATTAGAGCTGAAAGAATCTGGATCATTTTTAACTCAAACTTTGGCCTTTGGGAGCTGAATGTACTTGGACCCGGATATAATAATGAAGTAATTCCCCTGCCTTTAAATGAAGCCTGCACACCTGTCTCACAGGTGGATTCTGAAGAAGAGGACAGACTTTGGTATTTTTCCTCTCGACACTAAAGCTTTCCGAGTTCCTCGTGTTTCTCTCTGACTCTGAACAGGCTGTGACTTCCTGCTTCCTCCAACCAACATGAAAGTTTCAAAGTGCTGCTCTGGTTACAGATTCCAGCAGGAATTCATCAGCACTCGGATATAGGTCTCATCTGTCATCATAAACATACCAGGGTCTGCACGGTGATCTCACTGCAAGGCAATCTATCACTGACAGCTTCACATTGTTTCTGTAACAGGTGAAGAGTGCAGGTCACATTTAGACGAAGGCTTCAGGTGTGGATGTCACAGCAATCCTTCACCCAGCTTTCCTCTCTGACCGATTCAGGGATTATATTTTATCCTCACATGCAGACATGATTCACGAGTGACCTGCATCTTTCTTCCTCTTACATTCGTTCATTAGCTGCTCGACTTGAACAGCTCAGACGTCTCATGTCTGTTTTGGGATGAGTTTGAGGATCCACGAGGATCCAAAATCAGGAGAGGTTATTCAGGAAAAACAGCCACAGCACATCTAAGTTATTCCTCTGCTTCTGTCGTGTT
>NW_005188600.1:14572-16192 GCF_000239375.1 Pundamilia nyererei
GATGCATCACTGCAGTTATCCTGCTGATTCAGTCAGAAAGCTCCACCAGGTGTCTGTGAGAACTGATCTGTTCATTTCAGTTCTATGTTGGTTTACTGTGCCATACAATAGATGGACTGACTGTGAAGATCACCGATGTTGGCGTCTTGTCACTCTGGATGTGACAAATCGGCGTATCTGGCTGTGAAACTGGACACGCCTCCTTTTTGAAACAAAGCGTAACCAAAACGTACTAAATGGATTCGACGTGCGGAGGCGTTTCAAACCTGCCAGACAGAAAATGTTTCTTTTTTTGTTCTCAGTCGTTTCTACAAACCAGAGAAGTAAAAACTCCAAACACACTGAAAGCAGATGATTTCTGATGGAGTCAGAAAAAGCAAACTTTAAGTTTGATGTTTCCTTAAATATAAAAGAACAGTTTTGAAGGAATAAACCTTCTTTTATCTCTGCAGATATAAAAAGACAAGATCTAGATCCTGGAAAAGCATCAGGAATCAGAAAGAATTGAGCCTATAAACAGAATCAACAGTCGCTGAGTTATCTCTAAAGTCTTATCTGTACATTTGTCTGTGTGGAGTTTCATGCTCGCAGCATCCTGGGGCAATCTGATCGTGCAGACTGGATGAAGGCGTCACGCCCTTCAGCGGGAGCCGCTCGCACTGAGCGCACAGCTTGATGTGAGGGCGTGGAGGTTTGACACCTGTGGTCTCAGTGCAGGATTTAACAAGTAAACCAGGCCGATGCACACACTCGTAGCTGCTTGTAGATCGAGGTGAAATTTTGTGACTCATCAGTTTGTGTAGTTTTGTAATGACGACTAATCTTTCTGGGAAACGAGTTTGTTTTTTCTGTGTTGAAGTCATCGTCACTGAGATGATTCTGATGTTTGTTGTTGTTTCTGAGGATAAAGATGCTTCTCATGAATCTGATCGATTTACTGGGACTAAAGATCTTTATCAAACATGACTGAGTCACCACCTCATGACTCGTGCACAGGAGAGATGTGCTCTGAAAGCTGACTACATCTTTAAATGCTGCTTTGTTTGCTCGTTGGCTCCAGAAATACTCGGCTGAGTGTTTTACTGTTATTTCATTGATGTACATCAGCAGATTTGACATTAACAGCCAAGATAACCTGTGATGTAAGAAAATAAAGCCAAATCTTTTGTTTTAAAGTTGGAAAATCAGAAGTTTGAGGTCAGTGTTTCCTTATTCTTGTTGATTTGCTGCATTTCTAGTTTGGATTTAGTTTTTCTCTCTACACATGGCACAGTCTGTTCACTGTCACTTCCTGCTCCTCCTTTTGCTGTTATTTTTCAGACTGACTGGAAGAGAGAAAATCGTAGGTCCATAGATTCCCTGCAGAGGTATCGATTAAACTTAAAGGCTGTAATGTGCGTTTTTGTTTTTTTTTTCTAGAGGACGGTATTCCAGATTAGAAATGTCAGACTATAATTCTGACTTGTAGTAAAACCATCTGAACCTCAGATTTTACGATGTGTAAACCCTCAGGTGTACCCGAGAGGTGAGAGCGTGATTTGTGGATTAGTCGGTACATCTCGGTTCTGAGTTTTAAGTTTCACAAAATTGCTGTATCAGCAGGTAGTGTTAGGCCACACC
>NW_005188601.1:0-2161 GCF_000239375.1 Pundamilia nyererei
CTGTCCACCTGCTGTAGATAGATTATTAGGCCTGCTGCTTCTTCCTTTGTCCTCCACTGGTTTGGAAGGACAACTTTTTTAAGGACACACTGCACAGCAAACTGAGAAATGCCAGGTTTTCAGCCAATGACTCTTTGTGGATCAACATGTCGGAGAAAGATGCTCTTCTATTGCTGTCAGGCTGCGTTACCTTTAGCACTGTTCGTAGATACGACTACAGGAAAGACAACAATGTGTTTTTGTGACAGACTGCTTTTTGTGCCTTCCTTATGTTTGAATGGTTCATAGGTCAAAGTTCAATGGCTTAACAAAAACATTCCTATGAAAATGGTCAAGTACAAGGTAGAGTTGGATGTCTCGAGACTGGTCTTGGTCTCGAGACCACTTTTACATGGTCTCAGTCTTGTCTTGGTCTCGACGGACTTTGGTCTCGGTCTTGCTTTCTCAGATCAGTGTTGCCGACTCTTCAGTAAGGAAAATTGCTATTGGCTGTCCTAAAAGTCGCTAGAAGTCGCTAAATGATGTCATCGCCTAATTTGCATAATTGGTCATGCTTGTAAACTACGCTGTAGGAGGGAGAAATAAGTGAGTAAAAAACATCCTAAATGCATTTGGAAATTTATATTTACAACTACAAGTTACATTTCTTTTAGCAATTATTGTTTTAATATCATATCATCCCACCCTCCTCCTTTATCCGGGCTTGGGACCGGCAAAAGTGACCCAAAATAGGCACTCTGGTGGAGTTACTATTTTTTTCCTTTTTAAAGTAGTTTTAAACCACACAAGACTAAGAGTAAAAGAAGAACATTTTAACCATAATGTTGTTAACAAACTACATTAGCAATCTAAATGGACCAAAAACAGACAGTAGAAATAAACAGTGGCAATGCGAAAAACTGATGGGGACTAGTCTGGTCCTAATTCAGGCTGATTGGGTTTTTTTTTCAGACATCCAGACTGTGCTGGCTCACAGAAGCAGTGGGTCATCCTCATTTTTGTCAAGATTCTCTACTGCAGGTTCAGCAACTGTAGCATTTGACTTAAATGAGTACACAGCTGATGAGCCAAAAAGCTGCAAAACATTGTCAGGCAGCTGGCGCTCATAGCAAGCCTCACCAGACAGCTTCAGTCCATATCAGATGTACAGGATGGAGAAGGCTCTGCAAGAACATCCGATTTCCAAGTTTGCTTTTTACTACACTCATCTGGCTGAATACTCTCTCAACTTCAGCATTTGAGTGTGGCAAGGAAAACACAGACACAGCAGCCATGGCAAGTTTTTGAAATGGGTTGATATCAGCTGCATCCCCGTACTTCCAAATCTCACTCCAGAGTCTTTAACTTTCCCATCACACCACTAGTGGAGTCTCATCCCAGCCGGATGTTTGGTACCACGAGTAAAGAGCCAACATCTCCAGCTTGACCTCTGTTTAAGGCTTTTATGCTGAAACATTTTTTTAAGGGTAAACGCATCCGTGCCGTGAAGATAAAGACACATAAACATGTGACCTGGAGTTTTTGAGCTTTGCTTTAGTCTGTGGTTAACCACAATAATCCTAAAGCCAGCTTAATGCGTTTTAAAACTGAGGAACAAAAAAGGAGAAGAAGATTAAACGCAGAAAACAGGAAGTAAGAAAGAGTCAAGATCTGACAGTTCACACTTTTTATGTGTTAGATCATCTGAGAAATAAAACGAAAATCTTTGCCTCGGGCATTATGTGAAACTTCTGAAACCTTTAAATTTACTGAAGCAAATGTTGAAGCGCGAGTAAGAACAAGAGATGCACCAGTATCATTGTCTTCCTCACTAACTTCAGTGAAACCAGTAAATCTGCAGAAGAAGAGTTTGTTCCTCTGTGTCAGCTTTATTTGACTCCTGTGAGCTCCTTAATGTAAAGCCTGTTGCTGATGCCGCGTGAACTCCAACATCTGGACTCTGCAGCTGTTTCACTTAAGGCACATGTGACCAAATTACCATACATACCTCCATGTCCTCCCAGCATGCACTGGAGGCCTGTAGGCTGTCAGATATGGGATTAGGGTTATTCTCGGCATTCATGAAGGTGTTTAATGTTTTATGCTATGATATCCACACATTGCTTAGCTGGAACAATAAAACTCCTGCTCTGACTTCCTTTTTTAAAAATATCTTTAGACA